>NW_013531716.1:3444750-3702582 GCF_000836235.2 Papilio xuthus
GTTTCGACTGACCCTTTAGATGTATCTTTATTTGAAAATAATCATACAATGTTTACAAATTAAAACATTAAAAGTACAAATTGAACACAACATAACATCGACAATTAAAACCTATGTATAAGACTAATTTAACATACATTAAAATACAAATAATTTATACTACACAAATTGTAATCATGTTATTTAAGATAAACATAGGTTAAGCACAAATATAAAAAGACATCTTAGACATAAAAATACACAAGTCATTTACAGACTAAAATGAATCTAAGATGTATTGAATTATTAAAATTGTCTCCATAAATGTTGTATTCAAAAATTATATAAACATGTATGGGCAGTGGGATGCTACTTCGACAATGACACATTAAAACATAACAAGTATTCACGCAAATGTACATTAAAAAATAACCTATCCAATAAATGACAACTATAATATACTTAGGTTATAAACAATTTACATTAAACTTACATTACAGTGGCGATGTACCTTAAGAGCTATATACATACGACATACACGAGTTATTTACACTGACTCTATCTGGGGATAAAACTGTGGCGACTCTCACTGATATCACATGCTAATTTCACTATATCACTTAATATCGAATATCACTATTTTAAATATTTATTATTTACTTGAATTCTTCCTTGGCATCTGGTCCCACGGTTCTTGCACATCTTGCAAGCCATTACACAAATTAGGTGCAATAAACTTAAAACATTTTATGGTTCCCTCGCCGTGGCCGTCTTTTGCATCTATTGTCAAATTTCAAGAAACGTTGAATTTTGTTATTGTTTAATATTTTTAAATGCAAAAATTCCTTCCTCTAATGTCTGCCATAAAATAGCCAATCTGCAGCTCTATTGTTGTTAAGGAATGCACATTTCGTTTCTTGTATATTTAAAATTATCTTTACTTCTTTATTGCTTTGATACAAAAAATTCCTTTTAATGCCCGTTATTTTAAAAGCCAATTAATATTTTGATATTAAATTGATATTCGACGTCTTCACTATTATAATTCAAAAAATGAACATATTCGTCGCCAACACTCACATAAAATCATATTTTCATTATAAATTTTACAGTTCTGATTTATGTCAGTAGGTGACATTAAGAAGATAAAATTGAAATAATTAAGAGTCATGTTAAAATAGGTCAACAAGATTCTAAGCTGCGAAAAGCTTAAGATTTCTATACTACTAGAACTTAATCGTCTTTACACCTTTTAACAAATTCCTTCATAATTATCAATCTTAAGTAAGTAGTATATATATATTTTTTTTATATCATAAGGTGGCAAACGAGTGAGCGGCCACCAGAAATCGCTGAAATAGCGAAGTGACCGTTGCCCATAGACATTCGCAACATCATATACGTTGCCTACCTTTAATCGACGGTTGAGAGGATGCACAGAAAGAAAATATTTTCCCTTTCCATGAACCCTCTCATCCGGAAAGTCCACTTCCATTTCCCATACTTTCCTTATAAGGAAAAGTGGGAAGGAAAAGAGGACTAAATTACGCCTCCGGGACGCACACTCATCAGACGAAACGCGGAATTGCTTCCACTTCACGCCTGTCTTCTGTGTGGTCGTGGTATTTCACCGGGCGAGCCGGGCCAATTCGTGCGAAGATGTTAAAGCGGGCTCTACCACTGTTAAAATATCAAAATGTTATAAAAATATGTAAAGGAAACAAGATATTATTTGTATTACAAACGGCGTTTGTATCGTTCTACTTTATGTTACGTAATGCTATCAGGAACTTAAGTGCATAGTATTTCGACGAATAAATTAATCTCCTTCAACACGAGTACTGATTAATTTTCCAGCTGATGGACGTACAGCGACCAACACCCCTTTACCTTCTACTTGTTCCATTTATCTACACCCTTCCTATACATATACTATGATAACATAATCGTTGATTACTTTGAATAAGCCAAGCGACTGAAGTATTCTCCTAACAACTACTCTTGGTAAAAATAGAACACTAACTATGTAAGTTTGTTATATTCATTGATTGGTGGCATATCAGACCTTTTAGCAAAATTATTAGCTTGTATACTAATACCATGTGGTTAGTCATCATCATCTCACTATACATCCCCGCTGAGGGACTCGGGACCTACCCTAAGAGGGGTGACTAGACCATAGTCATCTACGCCGGTTCAATGCGGACAGGCAGACTTCACACATATCATTGAATTACTGCGCAGATATATGCAGGGTGCATCAATATTTTCATTCACCATAAGAACGTCGAGTAAATGTACATATGTAAATCGAAAAAATAAATTGGTAGATGGCGGGATTTGAACCCAGGACATGCATGTATTAAAAGTCAAGCGCCTGACACCTGTACCACAGAGGTTAGTATTTTGAATTATTTAAAATTATCCGAATAAATATTTTACAGTATAGCATAAAATACTTTTCAGTTGAAGCATTGCAGTAACATTTACAATTTCATATGACGAGCGCATACACTTAAGTGTGACACTGTCAACTCTTGAAGCAATTAACTTATTCGTTCTATGAATACAAATGAGGCTGTTAAAATCCCCTGCGAATGCAATGTTAAATGAATGTTAAATTTATACATTCCTAAATTAATTCATTTGATGAAATTCATAATTATTGTTCATTTGTTTTATCTCTACTACTTACATGTATAATCTGACCAGAAACATAAAACCCTCGCCATATTGCAAAAAACATAGACCCAATTTCTTTGTGCACGTTAGATAGTGATCTAAGAAATAAGCCAGACAAGATTTTTATATTTTTGGTTAGCCTATAGACATAATTTCAATTAAAATGTGATATTAATTACGTTACGTAATATTAATTGACGTATTATAAACTTATGAAGACGCACGGGTTGGAATGAGTCATAGCTGACGTCATATCATTTGCTATGTTACTAAACTGGGGATGTCTTTCTCCGTACGCTCGCGCTTTGCCCGTATTAAAACATTCCGCAGTGTTTCTCAATTTCAGCATATCTTAAACTCAACTTTCTATTCGCTAAAAAGGTATTTAAATATTCATAAGAAACAGCATTTCACCTTTTTACTATTCTAGTGATAGCTTCTACGTACGTGTTTACAATTTCTTTTAAAATTGGTCTCAAAAACAAGTATTATTAAAAATAAATATTTTTAAGTATTATTTTACTAAAATATTTTTTTATTCTCTAGATTCATTTTATTTGGATTTAGTTAAGATATTCCGTAAGTCCTGTTTTATAATTTATGTTTAGTAGTAGTGGATTCAGTTTGTAATTATACCTTGTCTTGATTTGTAGTATAAATGGCAGGGCACACCATCAGTAGACGTAAACGATACGTACGTAAACAAACCAGTAGTATCTATGCCCGGAGCACTGTGCAATCAATGGTCTATTGTCTAACCTCTAAATCGTATTGCTAGGAATAACATCAATCACCAAATCGTTTGCAACAATTGCCGATTGTTTACGGTAATTAAAATGACGTGCTCTTGTATCTTTCGAAATTCGAGGAATAATGTTAAGCTTTAAAAGTGTAAATCTTAGTTATATTAAAAATACGAGTGCTCACATGGATGGATGAATTTGAAAGTATCTACAAAACGGCTTGATGGATCGCGATGAAATTTGTCACACATAAAGAACATAGTCTGTAGGTCCGCGCGTACGGAGTCGCGGGCGACAGCTAGTTAAAGATATAATATAGTCCAACAAACTTATCTGTCCCTATAAGAGGCGCTGCTGTCTGCAGTTTTAACTGAAAAACCAGACTGTTCAATTGTTTTAGATGTGTTTACAACGTTGTAATTGTCTGTTAAACTATAAAGTTTTTAGTTTTGAATAGATACGTAAAGTAGCCGGCTTTAAAGACACAATTTATACCAAATTAGTTTCTGGGAAAATAGGTATTAAATTAGGTCCCTACAATTAGCTCGTGAAACTTCGTATAAAGCGTGATATATTTTGGGAAAGAGTCAATTCTCTGACTCGAATTGTGCTTAGAGAAAACTAGTTTCTATGAATTTCTATTTGTGGGACGGGCCAAGGGAATTTTCATGGAATTTTATTTTTATTAGACCACTATAAAAATAAGTTTAACGTTAGAAGTAAAGTACATAATGTTCGCTAAATATAATTTATTTTAAACTAGCTGTAGCTCGCAAATCCATCTGCGCAGAGTTCCAAATAAACCTAATGCCTATGTGTTCTTCCTGAAAATAATACCTTCAAACAGACATCCATCCATCTTAATATTCGCATTTATAGTAATAGTAAGGTAACACACAGACATTCCAGTTTTATTATCTGTATGGATAATCATATAGAAAATCCCCGGATATTAAACTCAGACTCAGCGGAAATAGAAAAACCGATTTTATTGTTCATTTGGAAGGACATTAATTGAATTGAAAACCTTTCATTAATCATTCGAGCAGATAAATTAAATTACGAAAGATAAAACTTTACTTTATTAACAGTATTACAAAAAAAAAACAATCAAAAATATTAAACTAATTTTAACATTTTAATAAAATATGCTTTATATTTTCCTTCTTAATTTTTATTATGTTTATCCTCTTTACCACAAATTAGGCGCTGGAATTTTATAAATCGATAATATAATATAAAAAAAAGAAGTCACAATAGATCGTTTAAATTTTTTCCCAGAACAAATAACGCCCAATTTAAGTTAGTATCTATAAAAGGCACAAAAGTATAACGTAATTTCATTAAAAATAGCATTATAACTCTCATGTTTGTTTAATTATAATTCTATAATAACTCTCAAACCGCATTTCATAATTAAATTTAAATTAGCAACCGTCCGTTACGTATAAAGTGTGGTATATGACAATTTTCAAATGATTACATCGCTTCAAGAAGCGAGGTTATCTATATCTAAAAGGCCGCCACCGCATTTGCAGTTTCTGTGGTGTTGCGGATGTCCTTCCAATGTCAAACCGTTTGTCACCGTACCTCATAACAAAAAAATCGTGTCACATAAAAGTGACACGGTTTACAAAACTCTGTCTTTGTCTATGAAGCATTGTGTCACGGTATTTTACGGTAACATTTTAGTTCTTATATGAAAATATGATTTATACTTCATATGCAACAGTTACATAAAAACTTTTTTTTTATATTTTAAGCTACCACGAATTGTTATAATAGAAAATGAGATATTCTGATATTGTCTTATTATATAAAGAAAGCAGTAAACTACATGATTTATAATGACGATACCTCCTTAAGTAGCCTTTTGTTTTCTAAAACTTCTGATGCAAATTAAGATTAATTCGACTAACAATCACGTCTAATTTTCCAGTCGCTGCATCGATTAGTCAACTAATAGTAGTTCAAGACGCGACAGAGCGCGTGTGACGCGAAAGCGAAATAAACACTCGCAGAAAGATTCCCGACAGGTTCAAATTAAACATATTAAGTATATTAAACAATTGAAATTAAGATTATTGGTATGATATCAAACGTAGCAAGGAAATATATCATGTTATAATATAATGTATCATTTCCGGTAGTCGTATTATGTGTTGATCTGCATTAATTAGTTACTATTATATGAGCTGTCAAGGAACAATAGCAGCGTTATCAGGGTTTATAACGTCGTTTGTAACTTGAGTCACATTTCGTTGTTGCTACGACGTTATTGAGATTCACGATAATGAAGGTTGCATTAACTTATAGTCAAGCCATTGTTTAATCTGTTAGTGAACTAAACTTAGGCTTCAGAAGGCGTCAAGTGGAAATAATTCACTGTTTCAATGAGTATGGTGTCGGTGGACAGATTCTAGTTAATAAAGGGAGGATTGGAAGGAACGTGGATTTGGCAAAGGTTGGGAATGTGTAGGAAATGGAAATATCCCATCTTGCTTTGTTCCCTCTCTTGTCAATTAAAGGTAAGCATTCATGTCGATGGGTAGCGGAATTTTCGTTATTTTATCGCTAAAATACTGTTAGATATAATAAGTATGTAACTGTTTTCTCGTTTGGAACATTTTGCTATAAAAAAGTGATAGGAATTTCGGGATTTATTCCAATCCATTGCCGATCCCGGCGATTAATCTGGCTTCTTAATATAAGCCTACATTATTTTTGAATAAAAATCTTTCTTAGATTTAAAAGATATTTAAAGTCTTATAACTCTTATAGTCTTATGTTCTACTTTGTATGGTGAGAATAACCAGCAGATAATAAAATGTACCAGTAATTTTCCTTCGTTGCCACAACCTAAGATTACCCAAACTTCTATAAATCACATTAGGAATGTTATGAGGAAGTATGTTACGGGCGAAGGTATTAAATTCTTTCTTGTTTGAAATTTTGCCAAGAGATACAATTTTTCAAATTGATGGTGTTATTTTTATCAAATATCTTAAATATAAAATTCTCGTGTCCCAATGTTAGTTGCTATACGCCTCTAAAACGGCTTGACCGATTTTTATGAAATTTTATATCCATATTCAGTTGGTCTGAGAATCGGCTATTATCTATTTTTAAATCTCGTGCGGACGGAGTCTTAGGCAACAGCTAGTTAAGTAAAATAAGTAATAGATTAATTCATCTTTCTTATATAAAGTTCTGTAAAAAAATACATGATTGAGAAATTTTCTTATCATTTGAGAAGGTATTTTTTAAGGTTAATGCAAACGTAATTAAATAAACAATTTCAATATTAATACAGGCTTGTAGGTATTCCTAGTCAAAGGAAATTCGAAAAAAATGTAAAAGCAATAAATGTCGCTGGCCAATTAAAGCAACAGGATTGTGAGCTTGGGTATCAATTTAACTGCGACTAGCAACGACAAACTGACATTTACGTCAAGAAACCTTTGCAATTCGAAGTCAATTTCAATGAAAATCTTATTTAGAGGTAGCGAATGTTTGCGATCTTTTGAATTAATTTCAATTTACTTTCTTTTATATTTGCAGAAAGTTGTTCCGATAGAAATAATCAAGAGCTTTTTCATTGAAAATTTTAACAATTTTAGAACTTATAATCGACTCATTAAAGAACGGAAATATAAATTGATATTTAATTTAAATATCACTGTTAACTGACTGCGTGAAGTCTTATATATGTTAACGGAAATGTATGTAATCCGTCATTGTATACAATTCCTAGGAAATTAATGTAATTCCTAAAATCGCACGGAAAAGTGTGAAAGAAATTATATTTTACTGACAAATTACACATATGCCAGGAAATCTAGACATTTCCTAAATAGCGATCGAAAATGTAAAACATTTAAGATATTGACAGCGGAACAAATAAATAGGTATATTAACTGACAAAGTATCATAATATAAAGATTAACTTTTATAGTTAGTTAGACATTTACATATAATTAGTTTAGTTAGTCGAAGAAGAAGAAGAAGGTGGTATCTCAGGATCGGCTGGACGGATCTCGCTGAATTTGGTATAGTTGTAGAACGTAGTGCGGAAGAACACATAGGATACTAATTATTTTTCTTCTAATTCCGCGCGGACGGAGTCGCGGGCGATAGCTAGTTAATTATAAAATGCCAATTAACTATTTTTAAAGTATTTTAAAACACCATCATTTAGCTGCCTACTAAATTACTTAAAGAATATTGTAGGGACACAATGTAAAACCTAATTTTTAATTAAAAAAAAATTATTTGAATTACAAAGGAATTTTTGTAATTGAAATAAAAAATGTTACAAGGATATTTTATTACTCTACGTAGTTATAAATTATTAGAATAACATATATTATTTAATAAGGTTTCAAATAAGTTGAAGTCCGTTGATTGAAAGGCATTTATTATGAGTTAACTGGCCCGACAAGGCTTGAGGGCCGGCAACTTCGAATTATACTCGACCTCAAAGGAACGATTCCCCACGCGTATCAAATAAGGGACTCTGAAAACCTTTCTATTGACGGTCACACCACAAACATTGGTTAATATATAATTTGTATTGTTAAATTATTCAACACTAAATTCAATAGAATAGTTACACATAAGTACAAAACCACTTAACAGTAAAATCTATTTTGTCAACTTTTTTCATTAACTTTTTACATTGAAAATAATTTCTACAAAAAAAATTACATTTTTAAATTATAATAAGTAAGAAAAACAAATTGTGAGGCATTTTTAACTGAAGCACACTGTTTAACAAAAATTAGGAAATATTTTATAGTTGTAGAACTCTATTTTAAATATTATATCTAATTCTGAAACCTTAAAACACGACATACTACCATCATGACACTCCTGACAAGAATTCATATCAATTGAAACACTGTGTTCATACTCCATGCAAGAATTTAGGTCACAAGAAATAATGCAATAGACATACGAGAATATTCGTGTCCATATAAACATACGGGTACGTATAAACAAACGTATACCGCATTATGCGTCTTATTGGTTACTGAGACTTAAATAATATGTAGACAAATATAAGCTCACATATATATATATATATATATATATATATATATATATATATATATATATATATATATATATATATATATATATATGTCCGCATTGATGGGCTCGGAGCCTATACAAAAGTAAGGGAAGATTAGGCCATAGTCAACCCAAGTTTCATATTCAATTGGGTCTATTGCACACATATTAAATTACATAAATGTGTTTATGTCACACAGAAGAGGACTATCGATCACAAGCCTTTAATGGATATTTAAAGAGTCCCGGCACAAATATTATTATGTACCATTTTTGTTGAAGCAATAAATGAATTTTCATTTTCAACCGCGATGTTACTGCGCGGTTTGGTTGACTTCACATATATATTTGATTGGGAAGTTACATCAGTGTTTTCACCGCAAGAACATCGGATATATGTACATATGAGTATCGAAAAAGATTGAAATATTGGCGGGGTTCTAGCCTGGACATAAACAAATAACTCTATTTAATTAAAAATATAAGACCCGACTGACTCTACTCCTATGTCACTAAGGAAAGGAAAACGTATTAAATGTCACCTCGGTCGTCAAAATTAATTTAGTCGAGATGCTAGAGATGTAGCGTCTGTGTAATTTGTAGAGATCTGGAGCGTGTAATAATCAAGAATTAATATTAATTTGATCAAGGTACAATACAGACAGTAATGAATTATCTTGTTTCTTTTATATCAAGATAAAGACTTTTTACAGGATTTAATTGTTTTTTGTAAACATAAAATTAAAAAAAATATATTTTGAGTCAGCTGTTTAAAATCTAAGCGTTATATTTGTTTTAACTTCTATTACATCGGATTCCATTTTCAAATTAAATTACATACGTTAAATTGGGATGTCGGCAATCCTATAGCAAGACAATTTCACACTATAAGAGTTTCTTACAATGGTAGTAAATCCAAATAAAACAAATTAACTATCAAGACTTGAAATAAATGAAAAACAAATCTAGTGTTAGGATTTAAAATTAGCTCAATTAGTATATATCTAACTGTTGATGTAGTTAACAGAGATATGCAGATTGCCTGGTTGTTCATTGATCGATCGTCGTTTAGTTGTTTAAAGTAAATCAATGAATTTAAATTCTACCGAATACAAATGTCACCACCGTGTAACCGAGTAATAAATGGAACCTTTTTTATAAAAGTAATGTTAGGAACGAAGCGAAGTCCAAATCCTTAATGTAAATTATTTTTTTAATTAACAATACTTGCATGTAATAGATGAAATTAAAAACAAAATAAAAAAAAGTTCAAAGACAAACTGTAACAACACTGCAAGGTCAAACATAAATGTAAGTTCGTGATCCCCGACCGAGGAGTTGAATCCGATTGAAACGAATCCGATTTATCTCAACTCTAAACGGCTCGATTTCCGCACAAACAAACCGCATTCAATGTATTTTGTTTGAAAACAGAGATCACTTGGTACCGAGAGTTGTACAAAATCGTTTATTGTAAATCGCATTACTTTAAAGCTAAAAATTGAATTCTCTGATGGTTTGCAAGCGTTTGAATAACTGTTAATTTTTAATAAACTTTTACGATAACAACGTAGTCGAGCACGGGCACACCGAAATCCATTGATTTTAATTGACGATGATTGAGATTGCTAATTTTAAATATATTCTTAAACATCCAAAAGATGATTTTGCAACCTAAAATAAGTTTCTGTAAATCTTAGCCCAGAATAATATTACTTAAATTTGACTAATTCTTAGTTTCTGTGACCAAAATTTGTATAAAAAGAGGATGACGATACGATATGTATCGACGATACGACGATGTTTTACGCAAGGCTTTTGGTTTCAGAAACCAACGATAAACCGATTACAATTGCAGCGATTAATTTAATATACCAGTCTGGATAGTATTGCAGCTTAAAACGATTTGTGAATTCCATGTTTTTACTTCTATTTTAAAATACATTATGGCTTTAAGTTTTATTTTATAACCAAAGCGATAAAATCGCTCTTGAAAAAACTAAAAAAAATGTTTCCTGTTTAACTTTAAATCATAACCAAATGAGGTTGTGAAATTTTAATAAGCCGCGCTGGCAGTAAAGCGTCTAAAGTTTGGTATTATGAATATTGAATTTATGAGGAAATCGTAGCTATGTCGAAATCAATTTTTAAAACGGATCCATCCCAAAACTGCGACTAGAACATTAATAGTATACGCAGCTATACTTTACTTTTACCTCAAAAGATTGACGTAACTATGAAAATAAATACCGCAACCTCAGGGAATAATTGAAATCTCTTTGTATTAAGTGGATACAGACGCGGTTACGGTCAGTCACTGATAGCGTATGCAAAAAAACTATTATGTACCTCAATTATATTAGGAGCGCCTGCTGATATCTTGACAGCAAATTTTTTAAACCCTCTAAATTGCTACTATTTTAATCCAATTAATTTACACCTATCGCCGTTTTAAATACAAGTATTTCAAATTGTTCTTCACCATAAAACTTTGTATTAAAATATAAAAAATATATATTATTGAAACAGTTGTTCTCCTTAACGTCGGTAGTTTACGGCTATTTTGTGACTTATAATAAACAATATATTCTAATTCTGAGAACTCGATTAACAATATATAATTACTTCTCAATAACAAAGCGTTTGAAGTTGTTAGTGTGGGAGGTAGGTATTTAATCAAACTTTATTACGTTTGAACTTATTACGTATTTAATAGCAGACTTAAAGCCTATTTTACAATGTATTAGATATTCGCTCAGTAACTACCATCTGAATAATTATATTACACTGTTTATACAACTCATAAAAGTTTTCTGCTATTCATTATTACTTTGGGAATAACTATCTAGCATTTTATTTAGTCTGATTTAAATATAAATTGAGACATCTGAAACAAAACTATATTATAGTATAGACCGACAAGGTTTTTTTGGCAGTTTTTCGACATTGACATGAAGCGCCTACAAGTTTTTAGGCTTACCAGTAAGGAAAAAGTTTCTTAAATATTTTGATTGCTATTTTTTTTTACTTTTAACCTACTTTAACATGCTACTGTTTGAAAAAATGCGTCAAGAGAGAAATGTCAGATTCTAAAATGCTACAATACAATGATAAAATCTGCAAAAACTATTTGAACTTTCTCATCAAGGACCTATGATATTAAGCATAGTTGCTAAGAACTTTACTACGTTTTCAAAACAAGGTCTTCGAAAAATTACTAATTTTCGCTAATTATAATACATTTTATTTTCAAAAGAAAAAATAATCTAAGTTCATTCATAGGTTGTATTCTAGTTCTTACAGAATCCAGCATTTGACTGCGAAAATGGGAGTAATCTTTATACATATACATAAGGGTCCGTTCTCACAGACCATGGCGGAGACTAGAACAGATTTTTATCGAAAATAATATTGAGCTCTACACGATTGAAATAAGGTTGACTAAGGTACTAAGGTAAATTTGACTTTTCACGTCTTTTTACTCTGGCTGTTGATAAGAAAAACATGCAAATTACAAGAAGATACTGTACGTAGTAATTCCGTTATATTGTGACCTCCAGCAAGCAGGGTTCGGTCAAACTCAACGAGTGTCACTTGTTTTGGCTTATTGATTTTTTAAATTGAGTCGTTAAGTTAGTCATCCTAAAGGACTTAAAAGTCAAATGATTGATGTACTAACTAGCTGTCGCCCGAGACTACGTCTGCGCAGAATAAAAAAAACAACTTAATTAGTAGCCTATGTGTTCTTCCAGGCTATGTGCTACATCTATACCAAATTTCAGCAAGATCCATGCAGCCGTTCTGGAGATAACTTCAAACAAACATCCATCAATCCATCCATCCATTTAAACATTCGCGTTATTTTCTTTATTTATCCTATCCCAGTACAACACCTTGGCTGTACCTTTATTTATCTTATTACCCTCATCAATCTTCTCAGCCACACTTGCAATGACTTGTGGCACTATACTATGTAATCACATAAGGAATGAAATTCCAAGAAGCAGAAAAACATAACATTCCATGGTGGAATTAAATCTGTAATAAACGAGGCATTTTTATTAATATTTAACAAGCTGTTTATTGACCATATAAAACGATAATTGAACCTCGATCATAAAATATTAAATTAGCTTTTGAAACTAATATGTTATCCAATAACAATAACTAACAACGTCGGTGGCTCAGGGGTCCTGGGTTCGAATCCCGCAATGTACCAATGTGTTTTTCGATTTCCGATTTACATATGTACATGACGTTCTTACGGTGAAGGAAAACATCGTGATGTAACCTGCACATATCTAAGAAGAAATTCAATAATAAGTATGAAGTCAACCAACCCGCACTTGGCCAGCGTGGTTGACTATGGCCTTATCACCCTTAACTTAGGGTAGGCTCCGAGCTACTCGGTGGGGACGTATAGAGAGCTGATGATGATGATGAATTTATCCAATTACCGAAGTCAATTATTTATAGCATACTAACAGACCGTTCGCGAGGAATTAAAAAAAATGTTAAGCATCCTATTAGACCGTAATCGATCCATGACCACCTAAACTTTCGTATTTATAATATTAGTAAGATTTGGAGGAGTACACCTGTAGAGGTAGGCGTAGGAAGAGAGTGACGACTGAGACGTCCCTTATTAAACTTGAGTGTTCTCTTATGATTGCTAGTAGTAATATTAAATTATAGCTAAAGGAGATTATTAATATATTTTTTGATTAATTTATTCTGACAAGTTTGTTGACCTCAATATCATCGTAATAAAGTATTTTGGGGAAATATTGTATAATAGATAATGATGGAAATTTTCCCGCCTTGAATTAACATTATAAAAAGTCATAATTTTGTGGAAATAATTTTACTTTTATCTTTTTATATTGATCACTTTTTAACTTGCTAGACTAAAACAGAATCATTTTAAAATAGTTTTTATTAGTTAGTGTCTATTATTAAGCTTTAGTTTTGTGTTAGGTTACATAATTATTAAAATCTTGACAGTGCACTCAAGAATAAAGTATTTTAATTAATTTAATTATCTACAACAAAGTTATAAGTGTGTCTAAATATTTTATATGAAAATTTCATATTTTAGAAACTTCACAAATATTTTATAGACTTTCCGCTACTAGCCGTGGGTGTCTGAGACCAAATTCCCCTTTAAAACATATTTTTCCTCTGTTTTGTCAAATTCAACGACAGAACGATATTTTTTATACAATGATTTTAATGACAAAAACCAACAATAAGTGACATAGAATAATGATTAAGAATGGGTTGTAAAAAGTGAAAAATACGATTTGAAATAATTCATAAAATACAAATTAAAATAATAAGATATTATACAAATATTACGTGTATAATTTTAAACATCAATGGCCATACCAAATATGTACCGTATTTTGAATTCCTAGTTTTCTTTACAACGAAGTAACAAGGGTTTAAGCCGTACCGGGCTAGGCGGGCGCACTACCCAAATTACTTCCATTTTCCCGAAGTTAAAACTTTAACAAAACCATGGTATCTTTGTTAATCTTTTCCTTTTACAGCAGCTAAACTAAGAGATGTATTTCATGCACCCTTTAACATCAAATTAATTAAGAACTTTTATAAGTAAACATAAGAATGTTCACGTACTTCATGTTAAAATTTTCCTTTGTAAATGTATTTATGTTGCTTGACTTGCTATTGCCCGCTACTTCATCCGCGTTAAAAAAAACTGTTTTTTTTATTAGTTGCTGATTTAAATTTAAAAACAAATCTGTATTATTAGAAATCTTACCACATTTTTGGAATCAAATATAGCCTATTTTTAGCCGACTTCAAAAAGGAGGAGGTTATCAATTCGTATGTATGTTCTTTTTTTACGGTACAAATATTTATTTACATCCTTATTTCTATGAATACATAAACTCTTACACCTATGATATAAAAAAAAATTAAAAAAAAAAATAACCGAATAATTAACTAAAATATGTTAATAAAAGGAGTCCCTTTAGGCAAGGTCCCGAAGATACTGGCAGCGTTCCCCCTCTGTACAGCTAAACTAATTCTTTGACCGAGGTAGCTGACAGCTCTTCGGTCCCCTGTGATGTCGATTAATTTTTTGGAAATGTCCTTAAAAAGTCTTAAAGCGCTAGGACCTCTTGTTCTTTTTTTATGTGTATCTCCACCCCTGGTGCTCCGATTTTGAAAAATTTTTTTTTGATCGAAAGGTTTTGCTTCCACGTGTGTCCCATTTTATTAATTTTTAAACTGACTAGAAGTTTAGTAAATTTTGAGTTTAAGTTGAAAATGCGTTCCGAAAATTTCTATTCCAGACTAATCTATCTATGTTACAAATTTTATCCTATCTGTTCAGCCGTTTCGAATTACGTGGTAACAAACATCTTTACATCCATACATTATGTTTGTATACTACATACAACTATAATAGTTATGAGCAACTATACATATCCATGGAAAACATCACTTACCTATAGGTCAATAACTAATTTTTACGAAATATCTGATCTTTTTAAGATTACGGTATTTTTAAAACATAAATAGCACAATATTTTGTTAGTCACATATGTTAAAGCGACATAGTTACACATGTATCATAACAGATTAGTTAAGAATAATATTAGCAGAGCAATTAGATCTATATATTTATATACTAAGATAAAGTATATCAGTCCGTTATTTACCACGAGTACATTTCTCATGTGCAGTGATAATTATTGACCTATGTATCCCAATTCTTATTTTTTTCGGTACATTATTGTTTGCACTGATACTGCGCTTCCGTCATAATGTTCGACAGATAGTACACGGAAATCTTAGTTGTCATCAGACTACGAGACAATCCCGTCGGTTGCAAGATGAAGACGTGTGAAGTGTTTTTGCTACTTGTATTTTCTGCAAGTGCACTTTCAGATGGAGGTAAAAATTGTTAATCATTATAAATTGATAGATATATTTTGTCATTGGAATTTTTAATAAAATTATATTTTTATATTTGTGATAAATAATTTTTGAGTTTTCATTTCAATTTTAACTATAACAACGGTGTCCTCGTTGAAGTTAAATACATTTTTCGTTAAATTTATAAAAAAATCATTTCATGTTGTGCTTATACGAAGATAAATTTCAATCTTATCATGAGCGATTCGGCTTTTGTTCATTTACTTTAATTATTTTATGAACTGTACAGACAGACAATACAATCCGAAACCAGAGATGTGAAAAATAGAATCATTTTGGAATCTTTAAACTATATGTTGACGAGACTATCCTTTTAGTTGTCAATACGGATTTTGTCACTGATTGACATGTATGGTTGGTCCTTCCCTGTATTATGTTATGTTTTGTAACACGCAATTCAGTTTGGTGACCATGGTAGATCCAGATAGTGTTAAGGGGAAATCCTTATTTCGTGATTAACTTGCGGACGCGATAGTGATTTTTTATAACAACTACAAGTACTATATTAATTTATTTGATACCAGCTACCATTAAATAAATGTTAATAACTAGTATATTGGTATTTAGTTCTTCATGAGCTAAATTGAAAGAAATAAAACTCCAATGAGTGAGAAGCGAGAAAACAATACGTCGTTCGTTGTTCCCGATTGAAGTGACATTGACACTTGGCCTTTTTATTAACATTTGATAGCGTTAATAAATGTTTGATTAAATAAAATTGTGATAGGGCACAGATTTATATATGTTGCCGTTAAATAAAATTTATACATAATATTAAAACTTGAAAATGTATAATGAATTAATCATGTCACAATTATTGGGTGGAATTGGTGTGAATGCAAATTTTTAAACATAAAATTTAATATATTAAAGAAATTTTATAACAAATTTCTATCTTACAGGTGGACTATTGAGATCTTGCAAAATAAAGGATATAGAATGTTTGAGCAAATCAACGGAACAATTCTTAGAAAAAACCTGTAAAGGTATTCCGGAGGCTGACATAAGAGCCATCGATCCTTTAGTAATACCAGCTTTGGAGTACACGGCACCAGACATTGGCGGTGTTTCTTTACATTTTAAAAATATTAACATATCTGGACTAAAGGATCAGAAGATATCCGACTTCCAGTAAGATTAATAGTATATTAATTGTGAAGATCCCATTTACACTTAGCAGTTCCGCTTTTGCATGGAGTCGCGTGTCTTATTTCAACTAATAGAGATCTTATTAGAGCTCGTTTTTACTTGTCGGATATAATACCGGATAAATATCAGAAATATTAAATTTAATAGTGGCTGAACATTTAATTTAAATCTGTAGAAATTTATCTGACAACGATGAGTATGGATGAGCACTTACGAGGCTTTGATTGCTTTTAAAATGACAAACCGCTCGTCCGAAATCGCGCGGCTAATCGCTAAGTGGAAATATGTACTAATAATACAATCGTGAGCAGAATGTATTTTGTTTTAGGATGGATAAAGACAAAAAGTCAGTAGTGCTGAAATTAAACGTCGACTTAAACATAGTTAGTGATTTAGATGTTAAGATATCAGGAAATTCGAAAACTTTATCTGGAACGTACAAAGCTAAAGCAAGTAAGTATACGTAAAAAAAATATTCTATTTCTTATTAATATTCTTTTAGTATTTTAATGACATCGATAGCTTACAATACATCAACAGCTTTCTAATAATATTCAATCATACTAATATTATAAATGCGAATGTTTAGATGGATGGATGGATGGATGTTTGTGTGTAGGTATATCCATACAGATCTGGATGAAACTTACGCTACTAAAATATTACGTTTTTTTAATACCGCGCGGACGGACTCGCGGGTGACAGCTAGTATTTAATCTAAATCAATTTTCAGCTACGTTGGCAACTGCTAATTACAATTACGATTTAAAAAATAACGATAAAGGAGTTCGTTATTTTGAAGTTCTTCCGGAAACAATAACTTGCAGTATTGTGGGAAAGCCCGAAGCATCTTTGAATGATGAACTAGTTCAAGCACTTCGTAAAGGTAACCACACCGTATCTTGCATCTATTATTTGTATTGTATCTTGTATTTGCAAACTCTACAACAAATATTTCATATTCCCAGCTTCTAAGTTATCAATGAATTCATGTGAATAAAATTAGTTATTCGTATGCATCATTCTATCCGTCTATTTTGTTTCCAAAGTACTTCTGTGGAGTACTTAGTTTTGAAACATTCTTGAACAGACGCGAACTGTCGTTAAAGTATCAAGTGTGCTCGATCCCACCGGTTATTGAACTTTTCATAGGTTAGTAGCTAGAGACAAGTTCAAAAACCTATTGGATCCCTCATTTTCTTTTTAAAAACAAACCTAAAACATTGTTAACTTAATCACAGTGAAAACTCACGGTCAAGCGCGCCGACTATGGGTTACACTGATTTCTATAGACACACACATATGTCGCTGTTTGGAAATTAGAACTTTTGCTTCGTTCAGAAGTAAAAGCCCTATTTGAAGCTATTGTCGGCAAATTCTATTTGTAATTTAAGTTCGAGTTTCTAACATCCCTGTCATCAGCACCATAAAGGCGAAAATGAAATAGGCACAAAATACAACGGCTTATATCCTTTCCAGTAGAATAAGTGTCATTGCGTATTGAACATTATTAGTGTCGAGTTTAAAATACAAAGTAGATAAGTTGCTCAGTAAATATCCAAATAAATACCATCATTTATGTAATTTTTGTTACAGATGAACAAATCAAAGAAGGTATTGTAAAATATGAAAAGAAACGTGAAGATTGTAAAGGGAAAACGATTTGTCAAATAGTTCAAAAAGCATATGAGACGGTCATACATAACATTAGAGCTGCTGCAAAGTTCTTACCAGCAGAAGACTTTTTCCAAGACATATAAACGACCCTTGCTCCAAAAAAAAACATTCTTTACAGCTTTGGTAAACAAACTTATTTACTCAAGCCCTATCAGCAATTGATGGAATTCTATTAGTTAATGTAAACAGTGTGAGTTCATACATTGTTTTGTTCAAGTTGGATTAATAGACTAATAAAAATAAACCTATAAATATTAATTACATACACGAGGTAACTGTTAATGTATGTTTACGCAATACATTATAATGACGTCTTTATCTTTAATTTCTAAGTTATAATTCAAAGTAGAATGATGAGTGAATTCCATTTTCAAATAACAATTTTGTTTTTAATAATTTTGCATTCATCATGTTGTTAAGATAATAAGATCCCGTTGTCACCACCACACTATACGTCCCCATTAAGGGGCTCGGAGATTACCCTAAATAGGACATAGTCAACCACGCTGGCCAAGTGCGGGTTGGACCACGTTGTTTTCCTTCACCGTAAGATCGTCGAATACATGTAGAGATCCCATAGGTCCATGAAATCAATTAGTTAATAATTTATATTTCTGTATTTTATTTGTAAACAACAAAATACACAAGAATAATTTTACTTATAATAGTTTGAGCCCAAGATCCACAAGTAAATAATGAATAATCATTAAATTTTAACATAGTAGCTGGTACTTCCGCCAACAAAACGGTATTCACACGACCTTTTCGTACATATAATTATCTTGAAAACTAAACAGTTGTACGATCTGGCTCTCACTTGTTTTTATGCCGGTTGAAATGACAACGGAAACTAGTTATGACAGTCAGAATAAACACACGTAAATCCGTGCTCCCAACATCCTGTTACACTGTTAAATTCTATGCGAACTAAAATTTACTTCATAAAAACATATAAAAGCCCGTATTCGTTATAACTACGGTCATTTATTACTTTAAATAAACTTCAAACGAATTATATCTGTGTAAGTATACTGTCTGATAAATTAAATTAAATTTGAGAGAACAAACAGACGAGAAAATAAGTCTTATTGCATTAGGAAGACGAAATGTCCAGTCCAGTATATGAACCTGGAGATTGCAAGCGTAAAATTCTTTTAAATCATGATGAGTTACTTAAAACATAACCAAACTTTTTCGTACACTCTAAGGTATACTCGGTTTAGTTTTCATTTAATTTTATTCTATTATTTGCGTTGACATTTAAAACCCAAGTTGTGTTTAGATCAGTTTTGGCGATGACGAGAATTATTTCCTAAGTACAACACAGGTTTAAGCTCGTAAGTGCATTTGCATAAAGTAAACACAGTCTACACATAAGTCTCCAAGTATGATAAGCATTTTTGCGAAAAGTCAACGAACCGAAAACCGCCTTCCTTAAATGGGACCATTTATTTTAACGTTCAAAATAAACGTTGAATAAGATTATATTTTATTCAAGTGTATTTAACATCTCCTTTTTTAAAAATGCATTACATTACGTATAATGATGTAAGGAATGAATTCCAGGATCACATAACGTAATAAATAATCTCCAGGTTTATTATTCAAAGCAGATGAAACGATTTGTTTCATAAATCGCTATATTTTAGATAAGAAAAATGTTGCCGGCTTTTATTCCAATGGAGATTTTTACGTAACTGCATTTTCATTTTGCTTTAAGAATGTTGAACGGATCAATAGGTTAATAAGGCGATAGTTTTGATGTTACATCAAATTCTAAACAATCTTACTAATATTATAAATGCGACTGGATGGACAAATGTTTGTTAGAAGGTCTCCACATCAGCTGTAAGTATCCCGCTGAAATTTGACATAATGGTAGAACATAGTCTGTACGAACACATAGACTACTAAATAAGTTTTTTATTCCGCGCGGACGGAATTGCGCGTAACGGCTATATTTACGTAGGTGGTGTTACAATAATTATTTTCATATCTGAGTCTGCGTTGACGCATTTAACATCTTATAAAAAAGTAAGAAATTACAAAAAACATATCATCGCTTGGTCCTCATGGCTTAGAAACATATGTAAACTATAGTATTCTAATCCCCCAATTAATATCTTTATTTTATGTTTTAAAACATATTAATATTAATTACGTAGTGAAATTAGCGCTTAGTTGGTTACCTATACTTTTTATATGATGTAAGAAAAGTCCCCACTCAAAAGTTTGTCAGCTTGACATAATGTGGGCGGAATCAAAAATCAGTCGGGTTGTACTCAAGTATCTTATTTTAAAAAGGTATCCTCGGAACTTTTGCTTGAACAAGTATAGAATTTTTTTATCATACCAAAATATAAAGCTTATAAAAAATTGTGCAAATTAATCGTAAGGATTTGTATTCTGATTTCACACAGCTTTGCGTGGTCAATGACCACAATGGTGTCTGAGAATCTTTAATCATACATAACTTACGAAAACTAATAATATTTTGTACTTACATAGGTATAAGAAAAGTCTCGGGCGGTTATCTAACCTGTGAAAACAAAAGTAGTTTCACTTGTTGTTTATATGCTAGACTTTCTAATATGAAAGAAAATTAAAAATCTCATCAAATTATTAAGAACAAAATCCTTTTAGCGTCCATTAAGTCATAAGGCCATTGTTGCCTTGCTCTCAGAGTGCATTACAGGATAGTATTTTACAGCACGAATACCGTAATGGATTTCATAACTCAACCAGTACAAACTAGTTTTAAGATAACCATTAACCATTCTACGTTACATAGAGTATTTTGGAAAATACGATCTTGGTAATATTATAAATGTGAAAGTTTAGATGGATGGATGTATTTTTGAAGGTAAGTTTGGAACCGCTCAAATAATCTCGCTTAAATTTGGCATATATGTAGAACATATTTTGGAAGAACACATAGGCTATTTATTAAGTTTTTTTTTACTTCGCGCGGATGGGGTCGCGGACGATAGCTAGTATTCTATAATTTCATATCTCGAACATGACATATTTACGTTACTTATAACGAATAACCAATTTTGAAAACTCGTGTTTGTTCCTGATAATCTAGGTACCGGCTGGACCGTTTTTTATGGGACTTTTCCTAGAAGGTAGCTGATGTGTGCGGGGGCAACAAACGATACTTTTTTATTTTTTATATCTATGCTGACGAATCGCCCTCGACTACTGTGGAAAATAAACTAGGAGCCTGCAACTTTGTATTTACATGTTTTCTATTTCCTTCAAGTCATTGTTTTTAGCTTAGTAAATTATAATTTTATAGCTTTACTTATCGAAGTATACATACTAAACTTGACTAGATACAGAATAATATACATAGTGTAATACATTTTCAGTACGGTAAACCGAAAGACAGATGTTATCTGTTTGATTTATCGTGTCCAAAGAGGCGGATAAAATTAAAAAGACTTTTAAAGATCGCGTGTATATTATAAGCCGTATACATTATACAATTCGAAATAATACTCATTAATTAATATATACTAATGTTGCTTAACTAAACTGGTGTTGAAATATCGCTCCAACGGGAAAAAAATCCCATCGGGCCGATTGATCGGTAAATCGATCTCGCCCAAACGGGAAACACCCTTTATTTCTCATCTTCTACTTATAGTGTAATCCATCGGTGTCGTTGATTACCTCGGCGTTCCCGCCGCTCGTTGCCCCCTTCTCATATATAAAAAAAAAACATTTCCTGATGCAACAAAATATTCCAATCCCATTCTATTTCTTAACGTTAATTTTCCAACATACATTTTTGAAATCATTCCGTTATGTAGATATTATTGACTTCGTCTAATAAAATATTCAGAAAAAAACGTGTAGTAATATCACTTTTCTAACTATTCATACTTATAATTTAGGCACAATAAAGTAATTCATATAATAAGTTCTGAGAAAAGATACAGATATTGAATAGATGAGCTTTATTTATTAATATATTCGTCTCATACGTCAACATCCAATGACTATATTGATCCTACTTCTAACATTAAATATTCATTGCGTGTCGACATCCAATGAAACTTTATAGGTCAACTAGTGTGACCGGCCAAACGTTATCCTGACACAAACTATCTTCAGTATACCCATCATTATATAGGCATTGCTTTCCATAATACACTTTCAGCTTTAATTAAGACAAAATAAAAAAAAAAGAGAAAATGTTCAGAGTCAAAAATGTTACAATTTCACCGTACGGCGTATTCCAAAATTTTACGTAAATTGAATATATTTTTGAACGAAAATATTAAAGGTAGAAAACTGTTAACTTTAAAATAAATTTTTCGTATACGTGTTTCGTGGTTTCTCGCTAATTTTACGATCGATCGAATGCATAGATGCACAAAATTGGAAATAAAAATGCCCATAGGGCTGATTGATCAGCCCAACATGTAGTTGTCTCTATTTTTTTCCAAGGAAATGAGAGGGTGATAAAATAAAGCGCACAGTAACAAAACAATGTACTAATTTAATTAACGACCCCGTCACTATGGGGAAGAATACGATTTAAATTACAATGAATAGGCGTAGAAAGACATAATGTCACTCTCTTTATGTGCTTTTCCAGATATGCGAGAGGTGCAGGGCGCTCGGGCACCGGGTCTTAAGAGCGCCCAGCGTACTTTCAGCGGCGCCGTACTTGGGCGCCTACTATAGTTAAGACGGCCCTGGCCTCCACAATGCAAAGTTTTGTTGGTCTTGCGCCCTGTCCTCGTTGATGTATTGGAAAATTTACACCTTCCTTCCTTCCTTTCCTTTTCCTAAGAAAGTAACATTGGAACAGTCATACAAAAGAAAATGTCTGATACATACGAATAATAATGCCTTATAGTAGGGTAAAAAAGATAGTAAAAATACACTTTGTAAACGTCAGCGGCGAGATAACTCCGGAGAACCCTTCTGATCGTAAAGCAATCTATTTCCACGTAATTCAAGTTTGAACGTTGCGGGACGCGTGTAGCCACTTTGGCCGACGAATTGCAAAATACTATGCCGAGTAACGATTTTTGCAATTATGGAACACGCTTTTTGTTCATTTTTTTACTTTCAGTTTTTATATACGGAAAATATAATCGACACAACAAGCGTTCGAAAAAATAAACTAGACAAATAGATTCGCAAATTTTTTAACTGTTTCTCATGATATTTCCTTTTTTAATTTTTTTTGTGAGGCTTCCGATTTTTATATTGTTTGAATAAAATACCATATTTTTGAACACAAAGAAATTCAAAGATACCGCCTTTGAAGGTTTAAATAAAATCCTTTATTTTTGTTCAAACTTTATATTGATCTTTGTTAAAAGACAAATGATGTTCCGAATTTGTCCTGACCTCTTTCGACCTTAAGTGGTAACAAATAAAAAGGATGCATGCCTTTATTTTGTTTTGTAAGCTTAATTCTATATTACTCAAAAAATACAGTTACCCTGATCAAAGCTGATTGATATTATGGATATCAACGTGGTTATAAAATGTTTATATTTTACTTTTAAATATGTATCACTAATAATTTCGGAATAAGTAATCTGATATAATATTTATTCGTCAACTTCTGCGTACGCAAAATTATATATTAATAATCATAATTTATCAATAATCCAAAAAGTATCCAACATCATCGTGCGATAGACATGTATAAAACTAAGTTTTTTGTAGGATACCCAATGTGTTTAGGAGTAAAAGATTAGCGTGGTTTGGACATGTTATGAGGAGGGATGATAATGATATAAGCAAAAAAGTAATGAGATTGAATGTGGATGGCTACAAGGGTAGGGGAAGACCAAAAAAACAATGGAATGACTGTGTGAAAGAGGATATGCGTAAGAAGGGGATAGACTCGGATATGACGGCTTATAGAGATGTATGGAGAAGTAGTACATACTGTGCCGGCCCTCAATAGGGATAAGGGCAGGTTGATGATGAGCCAATGTGTTAATCAAGAAATTTTACAATTTACTTTATTTAGAATAAATATAGAAGGTTACATCGCCTTATATGGTGTCCTTTTTTTGTTATTTATCATTGTTTTTTATAACTAAAATGGAATCAAATAATTTTAAAAATATTGAAATTCAAGATTAAATACATCTAATTATGAAACGATACTTTTATCGTGAAGATTTCGGTCCATCATTACTTTTCGGGGTCGACGATAAATCTTAATAAAAACAACTGTATTAATGACATCAGTTCGATGAGCTTTCTCTCTAAAAATATTTATGAATGTACGTATAAGGCTAGATATAGTATGACTGACCACAAACTGACTGTCAGCGCTTAACTCAGCGTTGACGCGTTATTTTAAAACACTTTTTAGAAGTCATATATTTGTGCTGTCATAGCTGACGGTAAGAGTGCGGTCAGCTTGACTCTGAAACCAACCTAAATTATTTTTGCTAATGTGGTTTTTTCAAACATTTACTGAATTTTAAGGGGGATTAAAATAAGTCAATTGACAATATAGCACTATTTTTCATAGGAATATTCTTGTTAACATTGCATTGACATTTTGGGGTCACCGAACTTGGACGGCTTCGATCAGTTGACACCAGGTAACGGCCGTACAATTCGAAGCTGCCGTTGCCGACTGCTCGGAGAATTTTGATGAGTAAGCACCTTGTGAGCCGTAAACCACGTAAAGAACTTACAGTAGTTAATTTTCATAAAAATCACTACAACATTTGGAGCCATGTTAGTGTGTAAATCAAGGATTATTACAATAAATACTTGCTACGTAGTATACTTGAAGATCTTCTTTCAAGATTTGGAATAGACCCCGGCTGGAGTAATATTTATGAATTCCGCAAACGTTTTCTTATCGGTTTGCATAAATTTTCTACGTCACTAAATTGAACCTCCCTTCGATTTTATCACAAATTATTCCGTAGTCACTATCGTCATCTACGTCAAGTCTTTTTAATAGCATGGATCCTGTCTCTTGATGTACGACTAACGCAATAAAATTATATTATACCTTGTTATATCGTCTTTCTGCGCTTTGTTGTTAAATTAATTAATCGTTGCAAAAGGCAAGGGACAGGGAAAGTGGATTTGACCAAGGAGGGGACACAAGTAGGCAACTCATTTGCAATTGCATATAGCTTTGGGCAGCGATTGCTTTTCTATTACGGCGAATTCAGGTGACCTCTCGCTCGTCCGCTACCTTACAATAAAATAAAATGCTACCAAATTGTTTCTATCGTCGACCTTGTTAAATTAATTTTGCACGAGTGATTAATTCAATAAAAAACCGTTTGCTTTTAAGATTTATTTGCCGGTAACCTGTTGCTTTATTGGTCGTTAGTGCGGATTTTTAGTGGGAAATTTATTTGATCTCATTATAAGTTCCGATTCTGAACTCTAATAGAATTTGGTGAAGGGGACCAAAAGAACACTGATATACAACTATAAAAATGTATCGTATAAGTCTTTACGTTATTTTTTTATTCTTACTACAGTGGAAAATATTTTGCTTGCTTCACTTCAAACAATAACATATTTTCATGATAAAAGTTCTTTACTTTTAATGTAAAGTTATAAAAAAATGTAAAGGTGAAGAACGACTAAACGGATCTCAGTAAAATTTGGTATACATATAAAACATTATCTGGAAGAATACATATGCTACTAATTATGTTTTTTCCAATCCGCGAAGTCGCGGGCGACCGCTAGTATTCAATAAAAATATAAATATATCAGTTACTGTATTAACCACAAGCATCAATGTGAGAAACAAATGAACAACGGCGAGCTCACTCTATCACAGAAAAGCAGCTGCTAATATTTGCCGAGTCTGCTATGATTCAGATTGTGAATGATGAGGGACTATGACCCAATTAATGGCCGTGCGGCGAAGCGTCGCGATATACATCGAATTTTTCATTGGACTCGACAACGGACCTAAATAATCATAAGCAACGAACAATTATGACGATATTGATATAGGTAAAGTTTACTTTTTCTAATAAATCGAGGATGAAATTCACTTTATTGTAAGGGATATTGCAACTCCTATATTCGAACTGTTTTGAAGTACAGTCACAAACACAACGTAAACGTAGCTTGATAATAGAAATTAAATTACCTATCATTATTGAAGATGCCTATAGGTAGCTTGTACAAAATAATAATACGTAACAAGAGTTTTAAAATCGATACTAATTACAACAAAGTGAGAAATAAACACATAATTTTTATCTGCTTTTAAAAATAACATGCAATAAATCACTAATTAAAATTAGCCTAATCAATACTTTGAAGCTTTTGCAATACAGGGCAGATTTATGTAAATGTGTTCTCAAATATTCCTTTTTGGAAAAAAAATATATAAGCTTGGCATATGTATATAAAAGTTGTCCAGTACGCCGGTTCTTTTCTCAAGTTTTTAGTTTCGTCGAGATGTCTCTAACTCACGTACGTTATTTAGTCCTTGTGATTTTGTCAATGTACGAAATTCAATTATGTGTTGGACAGTTTTTTAATACATTACCTTATCCATCGATTGTAGGTGAGTTATTAGGTTTTTTTCTAAATAATACAAATTTTTAAAATTGCGGCAACTATATAATTTGAAAGATGTTTAGATTTTAAAAGGAAAATAAAAATTATTTTGTCAAACGAAACAAACGAGAATTCTATTCTTTGACAAAGAAAATTAAGTAATTTATTATGGATTGTGTAAAAGAATATTAAAAGATAATTATTTACATTATATTTTAAATTTAATATTTGTGTTATTCTAAAAATAGTATTATTTTTCAAGAATATGGATATATAGACCAAGTTTTCGTTTCTTCAAGGTAAATGACATTTTAATGGCACCACGTTTTAGCATTTATGTTGTATATCTATGTATAAGCAATGTAAAAAGGTTGTCTACTTTAAAATTTAAATAATTTCCAAATGTAAATAATATTTTTATTGTAAGCAATAAAATATCGTTAGTTACTAATTATTATTAATTAATCTTACTAATATTATAAATGCGAATGTTTAGATGGGTGGATGGATGTTTGTTTGAAGGTATCTCCGGAACGTCAGAACGGATCTCAGTTAAATTTGGCATACATATAGAACATATCCTGGAATAACACATTAGCTACTAATTATGTTTATTTGAATTCCGCGCGGATGGAGACGCGGGCGACAGTTAGTATTATATAAATTCGAGTTCACACTGGGTTATCACGGGTCGTTGTAACTTGATTAATTGCTGGGTGCGAGCAAATGACAGACCGATACAAAGCGAGATACGCACAATACGCGCAAAATGATAATTGAAAACAATTGCTAAAATTTAAATTATAACGACAAAATTGAAGAAATTAAATCTTACTTAATATTTATCTTACAGATATAAATAAATGCGAAAGTTTAGATAAATGTACAGAGGTTTGTTACCTCCAAAACAACTAAACGGGTCTGGATTTAAATTTAGCACAGATATATACTGTCTAGAATAACATATACGCTAAGTTTTTTACAATTTCCACAAGGTCAAAGTCGCGGACGATATCTGACAATATTATAAATACAAATGTTTAGATGTATCGATGGATGGATGTTTGTTAGAAGGTATCTTTAGTATGGTTCAACGGTTCAAATATTTGTCTGTTTGAATGAGAAAGCAGATACCAGTTGAAAATGAACGAAAAAAGTATAAATAACATCAGAATATTTTACGTATCGTAAGATCTGAAGCATACTGCGATATGATCCCTTTTGAAATATCAAAGCAATTTATTTTATTTTCGACCGCGCCTCGAAAATTGAAAAATACGTTGAACAGGTGAATTTGAACATGAAATTTGGAGATCTTAATCTTTTTTCATATTAAGTCTTTCGCAAAATCATCGCATTCGGCTTTGAAGCATTGTTAATAATAACGAGGTTTATGTATCAACTTTGAAATTGGTGTAATATTAATTCAGGCGTTATGAAACAGCAGGCATTCTTTTGACACGTTTCTTGATTTTGATATGGTTCGTTAATTTTATATTAGTAAATTCTTGCAAATGTTTTGAATTTGATGAATTTAAATAAGTGCGTCAAAAAGAACTGTTGCATAATTTTACTCTTTTTCTAATATATATTTTTTTATATCATAAGGTGACAAACGAGTTAACGGCAATCTGAAATCGCTGAAATAGCGAAGTGACCGTTGCCCATAGACATACGCAATTGCTTATGCGTTGTCTACCTTTAATCGATGGAGAAGAGGATGCAAAGGAAGAAAATATCTTCCCTTTCCATGCATCCTCCCATCCGGAAAGTCCACTTCCACTTCCCATCCTTTCCTTATAAGAAAAGCGTAGGAAGGGAAAGAGGTTTAAGTTAGGCCTCCGGCACGCATATTCCCAGTTCGTATAGATAAAGCATCAAATTTGATTTAATCTTAGGTTTGAATAGTCGATAAATGTTACTATGCAAAACTATATAGCTCGTGATTGCTGTAAGTATTAACCTAATTCCGTTGTAAACGTTAAAAGACTTTTCTCCGAAATTGATATAAAAGGATCTGCTTCGATCGTACTTATATAATTACCAACTTTACAGACTTGCGTTTATTCGGTTTGAAACTTTCATACACTGCTCATTTACTTGACTAAACACAGACACTTTATATTTCTGTTCCAATATAACTTATTATGATATATACTAGCTGTCGACCGCGACTCCGTCCGCGCCGAATTAAAAAGAACTTAGTAGCCAGTCCTATATTCTACATCAATGCCAAATATCATCGAGATCCGTTCAGGAGTTCTGGATATACATCCATCTATCCATCCAAACAATCTCATTTATGACATAACTAAGATAATTAAATAATGAGTAGACTGCTATGTTAATATGCAAAAGAAAATGTGAAGTACTTGTTGACCTAATCTCGTAAGTCGAACAAAACTCCTAGTAATAAGAGATCTTCAAATAAAGAATATCACTACAACGCAGTGACATTAAAAACTTGTCTGATAATACAGAAGTATCAGATTCCGAATCCTGAAGGCTTTACTTGTTGTGATAGATGAGTCTGTCATTCAGACAGCAATCGAAACGGCGCGTAAGATAAAACGTGACTTTTATAACTTAAATCTACTTCATCTTACAAATAGCTTAGTTTTTTATATTGTATTATTAAGAGAGAGAGAGAGATTATTTTAATTCAATTAATGGAGTATAGTTTGATAGAAAATGATTACCTAATTTTATGTGACTTATTGTTTATTTGTACACAATCGTATTGAATCGAATTGTATGAAAACTAGTCTATACGATCAGCTTGGAAAGACTATACGGGTATTACCCTTACTCCGCCTACTAATGCGAACTTCCTGATTTTGACCAAGGACATTATTCATGGCAGGTATTTCCAATCTTTGAGATTTTTTAAATACTCCATTATATTAGATATAGATATATTCAATATAGAACTAACGCCACGCTATCCTGTTAAAAATGTCTTAAGAACCCTTAATTACTTTTCATGTCGTGTTATTTGTTTGTCATTTTTGTATTTAAATATGTTATCTTCATTTTCTGAGTGAACTAATCAATATAGAAGCATTTCTCTCACCGGGTCATATAAGTTCAACGTACTATAATAGAGATGCACTCAGTCACTTGTCATAAATGTCAAAGGTAACCGAATCAAGGTTTTCACAATTTAATAAATAACGGTATTATAAATGTTGTGCGAATGTCCGGTTCTTTTTCTTACCATCCACTATAGTTCTGTCAAGATGTTAGTGCAAAGCATACGTTTGTTGCTCCTTTCGCTTAGCGTATTTTACAATGTAAAGTGTTCTAGTGCTCAATTTCAATATAATTTTACGAATATTTACGCACCCAGTAAGTTTATTTTTATTCCAAAAGTTTTTTATTATTATCGTGCTTATTTAAAATATATATTTATATTTTTAAATTATGTTTAATCCACTAATGGAAAAAGAAAATAAAGGAAAATATTATGTTAAATTCATGATAATAGGAAAAATTTATTTAGTATACATACTTTTTTTATCAAATAATCTTAACACTTTTATTAAAGTAATATCCTTTTGTTAACAAAACCTTACTCTCATCATTTACATTAAAATTCATGGAAAGGCTAAATACGATATGAACGCCTCCCGCAAGAGACTTTACATATTATTAATAAAAGGTTGTGGAAAAAGTCTTTTTGCATAGAGTATGAATAAACTTGTCATAAAATCTCTTTGGCTACTGTTTGTATCTGGCTGGTTTTGGTATCAATAAACATTTAAATTTTAAAGAAGATTATTCCTAATTTAAATTAGGAAAACATGTTTAGTTAAATTTAAATAAATCATATTAAATAATGTTTTGAATTTTAATTTTTAGGTAGCATCAGTGGCTAAGTGGTTAAACACTTGACTTGCAATCTGCTGGTCCTCGGTTCGAATCCCGCAATGTACCAATGTGTTTTCTATACTATAATCTATTTATAAGTAAAGCAAATACATCATGTCCATGATTGATTGATGATTTTTTTCGATATAACGACTACATACAGACACAACTATTTAATTTGTTGTATAGGTAGATATAGATTGGTAGGTTTTATTCTCTAAGCTTACAATTACAATGCTTACAATTTCTGTCGCGAAAGGTAAGTAAGACTTACGACTTTGGCAAACAACCTCTAAAGCAAACAATATTTTTTTGATAGAAATAATGTTATATCTGAAAGTTCTTTATAATTTAGCTGAGTCGTAAATTACCGCCGTACAGTTGAATTCTAAACAGCCACATTTTCGAAACCATAAAGAATGTAAAAAGTATGCGAGGACATTTATTTATGAAACTTGTGTGATTTTAAAAAATTCCAAGTAATGTTTTTATAAAGGGCATGACGGCCAGTACTTGTGTTAATTTAATAATATTTTATGCGAGGTGAAAAAGGGTCAAAGTAAAATATTCACACTTTTTAGCAAAGAATTATTCTGAATAGATTCTGTTTTGATTTTGTTTATTGTAAAGACACATACATTCTAGATGTTACATAGAAGATGGATGTTTGAAGGTATCTCCAGAACGGATGCATGGATCGCGCTGAAATTTAACACTAATGTAGAACGTAGTCTGGAAGAACACATAGGCTACTAATTAAGTTTTTTTTCATTCAGTGCAGATGGAGGCGCGGGCGACAGTTAGTTATTTAATTAAGCATTAGGTTCAGTCGATAATAGCCCTATGCGATTCGAGTTGTAAATGCCAGTAATACGCGTTACTTCCCATGAAGATTTTGATTTATAGCATGAAATGATTTTGCCTTAGCATAATCGTTACGGAAGCATGGCAACATTTCAAAATGAGAGAGCGTCGTTGACAGCGAAATGCTGGTACACATAATATGCACACTTAAGCTAAAATAGATTTGAAATACGGTACAAATGTTCAGTTTATTCAATAAAAATACAAAGAAAACTCATATCACTACTTCAAAATGTTAGAACGTATACTGAGAAGAGAATGGGATACTTTACCGTTGATACAAGCGAGCGTAATCCGAAGCTCGCGTGAAAGCCGGGTCCCAAAATCTTATTAATTTTATACCATAAAGAACGCTCACACTCGAGTTCCCTCTTATCTAGCGCAAATAAAATCTTCCTTCAAAACGTGATTTTGACGTTTGTTGTTGGATTTATTTGTACACGGACAAAATTTCGCGGAGTTTGACAATTCTGAGACCCATCTCGTCTTTACCAAGTTTAAATTGTGTGTAATTTAATTTGAGCTTGCAACGGCTTTTTATTCTTATCAAAGACGTAGACAACATTCGCTATTGTTTAACGTTTAAAGGGATTGCCATGTTATTCACATCAGGAAGTTTAATACGATCGATTCCCAGATATAGTTGAGTCAAAACGAAAGTTGATTTTAAATATTAAGGTTTATTGTTGCTTAAAGAGAAGATAAATAAGGTCGAATAAAATATTTTTACGATCACGTTAATTAGCACATGGCATTGGATCATACGGGGCAGCGGTTCATTAGCGTATAAGCAAGCAAAATAAAAAATATTTCCAACGCGCACAGCTGGCCCTAAACCTAAAGGCACGGCGTGGCGGTTTAAGTGATGGAATGGCGTTGTTCTAGAAATCCTTTTCCTTGGGACTGAAGGGATGAATGAATAACGACCATTCGTTTTTTTATCAAAAGACGGTGAGAGAAAGTGCTGATAGAATCTATCTTAACCAATGGCTCTTCAACCTTTGAAAACATACATTTGTTTTTGTGAACTACCACAGATCTATAATATTGCTTTTACTAAAGATATGAGTCCGTAAAGATTGCACAAATACGTTCCTTTGAAATATCAAAGGTTAAAGAACGTTGAGTACCACTCGGTAATAGCAGAGAACGAGCTTTTGCAACGAAGTGATAAAAGTAATTATTGCTTCGTTTCATTGTGTAAACAAAATTATATTTGAAACAATTTTTGTTGTAAATATCGTGTTATAAGTTGTAGTAACAAGTTACTACATTTTATTCTATTCAAGGTCAAACATGTGTTAGACATAAACGAAAAAATTGCGTCGCAAATAACATGTTATTTTTAAATGCTCTTTCTAAAGAAAAAAATCGTTATTGCGAGAAAACCGTAAACATAGAGATATGTCATCGCTGGCTTTTTATCACTTTTTGAGATCAACAATTCTCTCGAATACATCATTATTTATAACACTAACGTTTAAGCCTCCGTATGTGAACTTAAAAACTGCAAATTTTACGGCACTCAGAAGTATGCAGTTATTATCTAAACTAAAATTTTATTATAAAAAAAATATATACAGACTACCTGCTGTAAATGATTGATTATAAGTAAGATAATAAAAGAGTTTTAGACTAGATGTGTCGTCATGGTGTCTTTCTCGGTAATATGATTGAAGATATGTAGATAGAGAGAATATTAAACAAACATATATAATAATTACTTTGCACTTGCCTACAGCAGTTTAAGGGTTAAATCTTTCGCAAGACCTAACCTATTTGATTATATGATGTTGCCGCATCAGTGTGGCCTTTACTTGAAACCTTTCTATGGCGTAATGTGAGATCATTTGAGCGTTGCGACCATTAATCCTGATTACTAGCATTGAAGTAAGTACTACTACATAGCATCACCGCGAAGAACTAGTTCACACAGAAAAGTGTAGTCATATTCAGTTTCCTTGATTCATCACCATCTTCATAGTTGGCAGTCTGAATTCATCCACTGTTGAACGTAGACCTCTCCCAACGATTGTCACAATGTCCGGTCCTTTGCTTGCTTGTTTGTTTGATTACTAACAGATAAAACTATACTTACTTTTAACATAAATGCTAATACGATTGGTAACTAGGTCATCTTTTTTAAATGATAAAATATCAAGTAAAATAAGCACATTCGAACAATATAATTAAGCTTGAAGGGTTGTTAATTTAATAGATTTTTCCAAGTAATTTGGATACCATTCCGCTTATCGTCATAATAATGTAATCTTTGATCAACTACATAATAATTTTCTGAAACTATGTACCGTAAATTTCCAATTAAAATCGGCTTCTGACTACGAGTAGACGTAGTTAGTCTGTGTGTTGAACTAATCCAACAGCGTTGAATGTCGTACGTTGTATAATTAACTTGTGCACTTTCTCTGATATTGATTGATCTATAGAAATAAGACTTCCTTTATCATTTAAGTAAGTCGAGGACAATGAATTAAACGTTTGTGTTTTTATTTATTTTGAATCAAACAGTCAATAAAAGTCTGGCTTCTGATAAATTCTAAAACAACAAAAATCTAAAACGTTTTTATCATAAATATTCGGTAAATCTGTGGATTTACTGGAGGTCGGGCTTTTATATTTTATGGCGTAATTTTATTGTAAAATAAATTAATATAATCATACTAATATTATAAATGTGAATATTTAGATGGATGTTCGTTTGACGGTATCTCCGGAAGGGCTCAATGGATCTTGATTAAATTTGGCACAGATTTAGAGCATAGTCTGGAAGAACACAGGCTCATTAAGTTTTATTTTTAATTCCGCGCGGACGAAGACGCGGGCGACAGCTAGTCTTATTATAATAAAGAAGAAATGATTGACTGTTAACCTTCAATAAAATTCTTGTTAGGATTAGCAACATATTGTGTGATGTATTTTCACAAGGCGTTCACGATTCGTAATTTATTGCTAAATTTAATTCAAGTGAACATCGTTAACATTGTGAAATATGTTCGTGGATGTCTGCAAAATTAAGTTAGATTTATAGTTCTTCATTCATTTCACTTAAAGTTTTAAAATATTATTTTGAAATGAAAAATTATGAGTTTCCATTTAAAACATCTTATTATTGTAGGATCCATGTTAAGTTCAATCACGCAATATTTACGTTTAAGCCAATAAATATTGTCAAAACTTATTAAAAAAGCTATATATATTTACCTCTAGATCATACAAGTTTAACGTTAAATCGGACCATTTTTAAAATATAAATGTTCGTGAAGCAAACGTTTATTAGTACAATGATAAATTTACCCAAATACGGTAAGATACAGAGTATAAAAATTTAATGTCACTTATGTCACATAAGGCAAAACTTTGGTAAAATAAAATTAGTATTTATTTCCCTTAAAAAAAAAATTAAAACCCAAAAAATAACAAACACAATATTATGATTTATAGCTACACCTAAACATAGATATCATTTAAGTGTCAACGATAGTTCTAATCGGTCGTAATAATTTGAAAACCATAATGATGCTAACATAACTAATCATTCGATGGAATACGCAACAATATAATATGCGAAACATAATAATGACGATGAATGAGTCACTGCTACAATAAACTGGTTACCAACACGCAGGGTTTTCTATCATAATTATTATTAGTAGGTATATAATTAACGATTTTCAATTCTTACATTAATTAATGATTTATTAAACAATTAACTGTTATAATTATATGCTTAAGCCTGTCTAACCAGATTGTCGTAAGATCTACTCTGAACTTGTTTACATTTCAGAACATCATCATTGTATCACTAGTGTAAGTTTAAGTTAAAATCCTCATCAAAATCTTCTTCACCTATTAATATATTCAGTAATTTATATTCTGTAATAGTATATTTCGTAAATCTTATAATCCGTCTTAGACTGACCTGTTCCAAACCAAATACAAGAAGTTTCATCGGTCTATAGAGTATACTGAGTTATCGAGTAATTTTAGTTAGTAAATCAAACGTATCCCATAAGAACCGTATACATTTCCGGTATCATTTTTTTTGTATGGGGGGGGGGATCTTCGTAAGATACCCTGCCTTTTGGGGGAAAGACAGGATTATGTGAGATTCTTACTCACTAAAACACCCTTGGTGGCCAACCTCAAGTGCGACTGCGAGGGTCCCGGGATCTCCAAAGGAACGCACCGGAATACATTTCCGGTATCATAGGTAGCCTATGTGTTTTTCAAGATACTGTCTACATCTATAACAAATTTAATTGTCACCCGTTAAACTGTTTTGGAGCTACCTAGTGACAAACACCCATGCAAACATTCAGCCAAAGTCTCGCATTTATAATATTAGTAAGATTGCACATAAAGTTCTTCCCAACGCTTAGTATCATAAATCATATTCTAAGACATGTTCACGTTCCAACAAATTTCGGATTATGCTACAGTCTCTTACTTTGACAAATTAATTACATATCTTAAGTCGTCTTACGTAGTTAACGTACCTCGAGATATTATTATAGAAATCCTTAGACAAGGTGACGCTTTAATGAACACACTCTCATTTTGAACATAAACATTACGGTGTTTTTGTATATAAATTAAGAATTATCTTTTAATTAAAGACAATTATTTTCGGTGTATTTTTTACACATCAAATTTCCCGCTGTTCCTATATGCTTGTAGCACACTAATACAGGAGCTTGACAGCAAAACGAAAATGGAATACAGCGTTTGGTCCGTTTTACATTCGTTTCGCAGTGACTCTGCTGACTTGCTCAGTGTTCAAAGTTCATATCAGTTTAAATCAAACATCGCTTCGCCTCGGTTCAACTTCTCTTTTGTGGCTGTGTGAAAGAGGCATTAACAGTTTAATCTTAACATTATTGGCAACTTAGAAACGTGTTCCAAGTTTTCTAGGAAAAATATTCTTGTATTTTAATTGGCACTTTTCCATATTTCAAATTGTTGAGCGAGTGGACTGTATGTTGTAATGAAAGGCTGGTAGGTTGCTGATGATTGTAATAAGAATAAAAGATGTACAAAATAGACAAATATGATTGATGTGTCGGCGCGCGGAGTGCTGAAGCGCAACTGAAGGTCGCGGTGTGAGGGCGCGCGGGGCGGCGGGTGAGGTCTGGAAGGGACCCCCGCGCTGCTTCCCCGCCGGTGGTGCCGTAGTACGGAACATACTGCCAGGGCCAGGCTGAAGATCTGGATCTGAAGATTGTAGATATAGATGGACGCTTCATGAAGTCCGTCCTTTTGCCACTTGATGCGACTTGATGCCAGTCTAAGGTACGTCATCTTGTCCTGTGTGCAGACTGGTGGCTGGATTCCCTTGTGTATATCTGCAGACGTTGAAGGTTATGGAAAATTGAGTCCAAAATGCTTCTTCAAGTGAGTGATCGTCCATCGAGGAAGTGATGGGTATTAAGGGAGGGAAGGTAAGAGGAGTATATGGACAATGGAGTTAGATGATAGGCATGCACCTCGCGTGCAGCGAGGTTCCTCCCCCCTCCGCCAACATGTTTAACGAAAAAAAACAAAATTGTTGAAATTATGCAATGATGTTGATAAAAGATAGAAGATTTTTTTTTGTTAAATGATGATGATAAAAAATGATGTATGTATGTATATATGTATGAATGTATGTTGATGCGTATGTAAAATGATGAAAATAAGTGCCAGATACAAGATAACCGAGAAATATGTTGCAACTGGACGTTGCTCACCCAACCTGGAATATATGGAATCCCAGGACACATCTGCATCTACTAATATGAATAGCGATGACAAAATGTGAGAAGAGGTCGGCTAACTGATCTAAGAGGCTGTTGTATAAAGATCCATAAACGTGCCAGATACAAGTCAACCGAGAAATATGTTGCAACTTGATGTTGCTCACCCAACCGTGAAAACATGACTTCCCAGGACACATCTGCACCGACTAATATGTATAGTGGTGTCGAAATGTGAGAAGAGGTCGGCTGACCGATCTAAGAGGCAGTCTATCAATGTGTTAAAGAATGTATGATGAAAATGTAAGAATGTATAATATGTTTGAATGATTTTATAATTTTGATTAGGTATTTGCTTTGAGTATAAATCATTGTAATAAAAAGAATCGAATGTTTTCGAAAAAATGACTTGTGCTCGGTATATTGAAATTTGCAAGGGTCTAAAGGTCGCATGCAATGGCTGCGCGCGCGCCGACTATGCGACAAATAACTACCGAGTGCACAAAAAGTAATAAGATGGAATGTGAAATGTAAAATGAAAAAAAATATGTCTCGTACAAAAGGGCCAAAAAAAGGAAATGAAAAGAAAGGAATATGGAACGGACTCACAAATAATGTCGTCTTCTTTATTTTGATGGTGATGATGATGATTCCTTTTTTGCCGGTTGAAGGACCATATGAATGTCATAAAAATGAAAGTTGATGAACAAAATAGACAAATATGATTGATGTGTCGGCGCGCGGAGTGCTGAAGCGCAACTGAAGGTCGCGGTGTGAGGGCGCGCGGGGCGGCGGGTGAGGTCTGGAAGGGACCCCCGCGCTGCTTCCCCGCCGGTGGTGCCGTAGTACGGAACACAAATTATAAAAGAAAATTAGTGGATTTTAACTACTAATTTCAAGACGACGTTTGTGCAAAAAGCTGTAAGAAATTATTAAGACACGTGTCGCATACAATCTGTTCACTATAATACCAGAGGGCGTTTCTTGGAATTAGTTAACACCTCGTCGAAGCTCAACCTACGAAATGAAGATTAACGGATTTTTCTTAGTATTGTATGGCCACATATGTTATTATCATTATATTAAAACGTGAATCAAAAACTTTGTACCCCTGTTTGAGGTATTGCGTGAAAGTTATCGTTAATGTAGAGAAGAAATGCATATGTTATTTTTCATCGAAAATATTTTGCAAAATCTATTAATTATGAACTACGAATATTAGACTAATGGACGACCACTAGGTAGTATTCAACTACTAAATATTATAAAAGGTGTTTGAAAACACAATTCTATTCGTCTTCCAGTCAAATACAATTTAACGGTATACTCGTTTGCCAACTAACAATAAAAATAAGAACATGAGAAATCAATTAAGGATGTGATTTAGTTTATATATAGCATTAGCATTATAAGTAACACTATTAATTATATTATTAGCAGTCATTCATCAATATCAATTTAAAGCAACGGTATATTAATTTATGCAAAACCCATAATCAATATTTAGTATCCGTTAACAGTTTTAAAGTTTCTAATAACTGTTGAAATACAGAATAATTAAGAATTTATATTAACGTTATATTTATTTCATTTCAAACAAAGATGAAAAATATTAATGTAAAAAAAAGCTTTGGATAGTTAACGTGTTAAAAACTTTGAGCAATGATTAATAATGAACGCTTGACCACGATACCATCACAGGGCTTAGCTTTAATATTTGCGACACGCGCTTTCGTAACGTTATCGACAAAATTTGTCAAAATTTGTATGATATTTGTAAGTGTACTTTCTCGCAAATATTCGTGCTAGGTCCTCAAATGTAAAATGGCTATATGGTTGGAAGGTGATACGCGACAGTTTCAGTGCATTATTTAAACCCTCGTAGGGATATTGGCATAATCAAATCGCTTAAATTAAAATATTGTTTTTGGCTTTTCAGCTCCCGCGCCTTTGCCATTCCCGAAATGCGTCGCAGCTGATATACCGTGCCTCCGGCGGGGACTACGCACCTTCTTCTTTCTAATGGAGGCCGGCCACATGGGTATGAAGCCGGTCGACCCCGCAATAATCAACAGTGTGGTAGTTGCCATGCCCGAGCAAGGGGTGTCAATATTACTCAGAAATATCAACGTCACAGGTGCAAAATGGACAAAGTTGGCTGATAGAATGTAAGAGCCATTCATCGTATATGTAAAATTCTCGTATCACAATGTTAGTTACCTTATTCCTTCAAAACGACTTGAACGACTTTTATGAAATTTCATATGTGTATTAATTAGTTATATAATCGGCTCCTACCTCTTTTTTAATCCCAGATGGAGTTCAGGACGACAGCTAGTGTTGTCATAAAATTCGAAATGCATTTTACAATGTTGAGTACATTTGTCGTAAGATTTATTTTTATAATTTAATTCTACTCATACCCCCGGGGTGAATAGAAGATAATTTAAGCTTCCGAATGTTTCAGTATCTCTATTCTCAAGGGTACCAAACTTATTAGACTTAAATCTTTTGCGATAGTAAGAAGTAACAGACAAAATGGATTTAAGAACGAGTTAATATTTTTCTGTTGTCTAACCAAATAATTTTACTTCGAAACAACCTTAGTTTAATTTTGGCCTCAAATACAAAATAATCTAATAACGCAAAGGGGCGACAAAAACACACTTCGACTTGAAAAACATTTTATTTTAATTTCTTCCTACCATTTCCAAATCACGCTTCAAAGGAGACATTGACGCCGCCGGCCGGGATATTTAAGGTCCACGAAAATTTTAACAAAAAATGTGCTACAGTCTCAGATACTTTAAAAATTTAATTCAATTTTCTATCCCCGGAGCAAAATATCTATTTTGTCTGCACAAATTCTTTTGTCTTGTTATTTCTTTGTCATTTACGGCTACTAATTTCATTAATTGTTTTAAATAGATTCAGTTTAAGAAAGAAAATTTGATATTTTTTTTTATTTCTACTTCTTACTTCTTATCTTATCTTGCTAATATTATAAATGCAAATGTTTTGAAGGATGGATAGATGTTTATTTAAAGGTATCTCCGAACGGCTGCATGGTTCTCGCTGAAATTTGTCATAGATGTAGAACATAGTCTGGAAGAACACACAGGCTACTATATTATGTATTTCGTTTTTTAAATGCGCGCGGACGGAGTCGCGGGCGTATGTTGACTTAGGCCAAAAAAGACATAGAAAGGCGGAAAATATGGATGAAATCCGGGGAAAATCTGCTGTGTCGGTTCCACATAAATAAGAAAACGATAGGGACATAATGTTGGTTTGAATCTAATTAGACAAACTGTTCGCTCGAGTAACACAATTAAAATGCGAAGTAACAGCAGTAATTTATAACAATAATTTTATTTATTTCAGATTAAACCCGTTCGGTACAAAGAGTAGTGTCAAATTCCTAAGCGATCTGCACGTAACAGGAGAACTGACCATGAGCATGGCGCAACTTACGACTCCCTTCATTGCTACTATCACTATGGATATGCGTAAGTGTACTTGTTCAAAAATATTTAATTCAACATGTGTTCAACTCTTGGTAGGCCTAGGAAGAGATGAATGGATTGCGTGAAAGGTGACATGATTAAGAAGGGAGTGACGACTGAGATGACGGTTGATAGATTGTTATAGAATTCCGAAACCTGGTGCGAGAACCTTACGTAAGTGGGACAAGGACAGTGAGATGTGTTCCATCCTTGCTCCACCATTACACTGGTACAAACTCAATAACATGTAAGTAATGTCAGTGTGCTATGTTTTATTTTTGAGCAAGACATACAGCGTGGTATAAAATTAACGATAAGCCGGCTTAACGATGAATTTTGGGACACGCTGTATATTTCATTAAAATATTTCGACACACTCATTCAACTACTTACAATCTACTATGACTTTGAAAAAACAACGATAACAATCTGTTTTTGTGTAAGTGTGTTACAGTAGTCGCAAGTCATGGTTACGGTTATAATGTTAGAGTGATGACATCTAACTATAAACTTACTAGAGTTAAGTTGAATGAACAAAAGATTGTTAGCGAAAGAAAGATCGTTACATAGGCACAGGGTTATAATAAAAAAAAACAAATCGTACCCGTGGTCCCGTCCCGATGCGTTGGAGCAACAGAGAGGTTTGGTGGGTATGCCTCCGCTATGGAGGACAATCCCACATAACTACCGCGTCCCCACCGGGGCGCGGAGAATGCATAAAGCATTCCTCTCTGGAAAAAAATAAAAGGGTAATAATAAAATGGGTAAGTAGGGGAATATAGTTTCCGCCACTGCACCACTAGAGTTTGGCGTGTAGTAGTCTATATTTAAATTAGAAAGCAGTTAAGTACTGCTATAAGATATACTCTAGTTAAATCAAATTAAACTAAAGATACAACAAAGTTAAATTAATCTGCACCAACAGTATATCAAGGATCAATATAACATTCAAAAACTTTGTATATTACAAAACTATTATAAGTTTGTCACAGCCATGAGACTTTACTGTATGGCGGTCACCTCCTGATCGTGAATGAAATTGTTATAGTTTAGCCAAATAAAGATTCTGCAAATTACATATCGAACAAATTCTTTCATAATATGATATGTTATTTGTTGATACGATTTGAGTGGTGATTGGTTGCGAGACTAAAACTTATCGTCGCATGCGATTTGCCAACTCTTTACAACGGACGGCGTTCTCTACATCGGTAACATTTCCACGGTTACCCGTTTTGTCTTCCCTCGGTATCGGAAATCCGTTATTAAAAAATACGCATAATTGTATTAAACAGTTAATGGTTGCTTAATATCTTTTATTAGCTCATATTAGGCCTCAATAAAAAAAATATATAATAATAATACTTTAAATTAATGAAGGATATCCTAGGCTTGGAATGTCGATATATTTTTAAAAAGTTAAGTAATAATTTTTATGACGCGTATACGCGAAATATGGGTAAAAGTAAATATATTTTTTTTATATTATAAAGCGGCAGACAGCCACCTGAATTTGCAGAAATAGCAAAGCGGTCGCTGCCCATAGACATCGGCAATTGCAAATGTGTTGCACCTTTAATTGACATAGGATGCGACGCACAGGATGATAATATATCCCCTTTCTATGCGTCAAATTCCAGTCCTTCATAAAATCCAATTCCCACGAGAAGGTGAAAAATTCCGATTCGTAAAATTCTTTAAACGTTAGGAAGCTACACTATTTTTTTTTTATATCATAAGGTGGCAAACGAGCGAGCGGCCACCTGAAATCGCTGAAATAGCGAAGTGACCGTTGCCCATAGACATACGCAATTGCATATGCGTTGCCTACCTTGATTCGACGGAGGAGAGGATGCACAGACAGAAAATATTTTCTTTCTGTGCATCCTCCCTTCCTCCCTCCCTTTCCATGCATCCTCTCATCCGGAAAGTCCATTTCCACTTCCCATCCTTTCCTTATAAGTCAAAGGGTGGGAAGGGAAATTGGACTAAATTAGGCCTCCGATATCTATATCCGAGTAGCATGTTAATTGGTAGATTTTTTAATTCCGAGATTTTTAATTCCGCGTGGACGGAGTTGCGGGCAACTGTTAGTATTTAATATGTAAATTGGATAACCTTACGAAATACTCGATCTCATATTAAAAACTAACAAATTTAATTATAAATAGCGTCGACAAAGATATACACTCTTAATGAGACACTCTTTACTTAACAAAATTACTTAGCTAAGTCGTTTCTTATCTCTTTGTGTTATATGTGTCTCAAATGTAGGTTACTCTAACAATTCCCGAGAGGAAATCTGAGATGTTTACATCCCACGTTATATGTTTTATTGACAGTAGATCGTTAATTAAAACTTGGTTTCTGAGATCAAAATCTCTGTATAAAACATATCCCTGTCATTATTTTTGACAACACAGAGAAAGTAATATATTTTAAACTGGGATTTTGGTATCAGGAAGACACGGTAAATGTAACTATATTAAATACATAACGATACAAATATTTCAAGGTTAATCATTGTAGCAATTAATTTTATAAGCAATTATTGAAGCTTTCTTCAAGGCAATGACATAAGAATTATGTTTGGCTGAATCTTTGAACAGACGCCCATTTGCGAGTATAGTAAATGTAGTAACTAAAATCGGAGCGAAGTGAAGTTTGATGTAAAAAAAATTGTATTTATTATTGTAAATTATTATGGTAACTCCATAAACAAAATACTTTAGTTCAACGAGACATCACTTTGTATAATTACGAATTATATTACAGAGGAGGTTGAAAGCAACATAACGTACACATTGTCTGGACAAAGCAACTTTAACAATGACGATTACTTCATAATTGGACCGGAGAGGATAGCTGTGAGGAACTCTCGGATACCGACCTTCTTCTTACAACCGGGTGAGTACCTACATGAATTTATGAAAGTCGGGAATTACGTATGGCGAGCATTCCACCAAGCATCGTTAAAATTAACCAAATTCAAGGATTCCCCGAGCTCTAGTTTGGCATTTGCTTTATAATTGACTTCTTTGGTCACTTTTAAGTTATATCAAGGGTTTTGTATTCTTTCAGTTTAAGTGCCAAACTTTAGACATTAAAATCTAGCAATTTGGTCAATGGAAAAGAAGTGCAATATAAGTTCCCCGATGTCCCCGTTTTAAAAAAAAATGTCTGAAATATAAACATTTAGGATAAAACGTTAACATTTGAAAATAAGTGCGTTAAATTTCGCTAACAATATAGGACGGAGGCAACGAAACCGTACTTGGGTTAATGCCTGTCCGACGGCCAATTGGCCATCATTTTTACTTTTAAATTACCCTCCCTAAATTAAGCGTTTAGCGTTCCAAAGCCGGGACCTTTATACCGGCTTCTCAGAAAATCTGTTAAAATATATGCGTAGTTACGATTTCATCTACCTATAATTAAATAAGCATTTTAGTAACGTGAATTATACATATGTATACATTTATTAATATCTCTATAGATATTCACTATTATACCTATATATTCATATTATACGTAAAACTTTTGCATTTTTAAAACACTATAAAACTGTCACGTTGATATAGCTGCACGTTAGGAATGTTCCAGTGATGAAATAATTTAAAGAACAGTGACCTAATAACGCAAGCTATTATTGTTAATAATAATATTTTAGCGAAATCTTTTCCAAATACATTCAAGTAAGTTAATATAAAATCACAAAGAAAATATTTTCAACAAAATTAACTCGGAGTGAGTTAGGAAAATGAGTTGAAATAGAATAAAAGATATATAAATCTGTCATCTGCCCCGTGAATAAAGTTCCACCGAGCACTTCAACTAACTGGAAATTAAGTGACACCCCGGGATCCAGTTTTATTCTTTTACCTATTTAACTGAAAAGGAATCTTTTCCGCAAATTACGAGCTTTCTCGGTATTCTCAGTTTTTAATTACAATAATAATCGAAACTTCTAACAAGTTTTTTCAACTATGACGTATTGTTAAAGACCGCCGATACTTTCACATAAAGGCAAAACCGTGAGCTGTATCGTATAGAGCCTATCACGAATATTTGCGACACGCGCCTTAATGTTATGGGTAAATAATAAGATTCGTCGGTGTACTTTACGCCTGGTAGGGAATCAAAAAAATTTCTGAATTTTATCGATGACGTTACAAAAACGTTCTCATAAATATTCGTGCTAAGCCCTAAGCATTGCTATTGTTTGAATGATCAGTTACTGTCAAAGCAGTAGTGCTCTATCTCGATGCTTTGCTTCCAAGCGAAGCCATGCTGGACTCGATCGACAACGTCGTGTCACTGTTCTGTTCTTGTGTGAAAGTTGAATAACTGGTGAAATATCAAGGTTTCAAAAAAGATTGTTGCAAAAGAAAGTATTCTGCGTTTCGTCTAATGAGCGAAATGTATAACGCATGAAAAGGATGTGGTTTTGTTTTATTCACGCGAAATACCGCGTATATACATTCTCTCTGCGCCGAGAGGCTATAAAAATTGTAAATATTAAAATATACATTGTAAACCTCAAGCTGTATATCCAGCGGTCCCCACACAAACTGAGACGTATTAAAATACAAAGTTTTATAAAAAAAAAACTTACTTCTTATCTAATATTATAATTGCAAATGTTTGGATGGATGGATGTTTGTTTGAAGGTATCTCCAAAACGACTGAACGAATCCCCCGCTACATCTATGCCGAATTTCAGCGAGATTCATTCAGCCGTCTTCGAGAAACCATTCAAAGAAACATCCATCCAAACATTCGCATTTATAATATTAGTAAGCAGTAAGATAATTTTTTGTTAATTAATTAATTAATCGCAATCAACAAATGATTAAAAAAGTTAAAAACGAGGAAGTTTTCGAATGTATTTTACGAAACATTTATCTTTAAAGTTCCGCCTTTTCCAAGCTCTGTGTATTCCCAAATTTTTCACTTCCGCTACATTTTCCAGTTCACGTTTGTTTATTGGAAAATCGATACATACCATAAATATCATATGAAATTGAATTTTTAAATTTTTGTAAACAAACTCTCGAAGTTTTTCATTTATATTATTAAACATTACACATGCTCCTATTTTTTTTATTTTAAATAAAAGAAACCCAAAAAATTTCCATATTTATTACAACAAAAACATAACAATAAAAACTCGTAAAACATACTTTTACTATTAGACAATAGAACCATTAGGTTTTTTCAACATGGATGGACAATCAATTTCATTTAACTAACACAGATTTAAACACATAGACTAATCATTAGTAAAAATCGTTTCTTCACACGCATTGCCACTTACGAAATGTAATCAATCAAGACCGGATACCAATTCAGACGCTATTGATTTAGTCCCTAAGGGTGACAATACTTTAGACAAACAACAAGAGACAGAAGTTTTACACGAAAGCCTATTTTTACGAGTTTGTCAAATGATACTATCCGGGAATGAACCATTATTGCCAGCGTTGAAAATGTTTTTCGCTTGGCACAGGACAGAGATGGGTACGCTGATCTGACGGCCAACCTCCAGGGAAGGGAAAGAAGACTAAAATTAAGCCTCACTCATCAGACGAAAGGCATAATTACTCCCACTTGACAGCTGTCTTCTGTGGTCGTGGTACGCCACCGAACGAGAAGACCAATTTGTGCAACAGATGTGATGTTGCTGGCGTCTACCACAGTTAAAACTAGCGTTACTTATATTTACAGCGTACATTTAGCGAAGTGCATGAGCTATATTAGAAAACTTGTTCCTTTCACGTCTTTTATGTACTTTTAATTTTGGTTGTGCCCTCAACTCGGTTGTTATAAGTTTGGCCTATGGCAATCCTAACCAAATGCATGCATTCATGTACGATGTATAAATGCACGGCACGCTTCAATAAATCGCCAACCCACTTTTGTCTAGAGCACAGTCTGGAGCTATCATTCACTATCGAAGTTATAAATTCTCTTTATCTCTATTCATTCTTTGTTACCAGCATTCTGATTGAATAAAACAAAATTAATATGGGATTGATCTTCGTTACTACTAACGTAATGTATATTTTTGGCTCAGATGTGAAATCTAAATTAATTGTCTGTTTATACGACCATCAAATGTTGATTGCAAAACTCAAAAACGACGAATTTAATTTTAAAAATCACTTCACAAATAGTGGGAGAAAAAAATCACTTCACAAATAGTGGGAGAAAAAGAGCATTTCTCATTTCTAAACTAGACTTAACTTTTTTGTATAACTAGTCACCCCGAGTAAGATAGGCCGGGTCTATTCAGACTTAACCTAATGATCTTTAACTAAATTAAACCATTCTACAGATTTTCTCTACATCCGTACTTAATTGTCGGTACTTATCTATTGTTACTGAGAAAAGCTATTATTTTCCGCACACTCACAATCACGCTTAGTCACTAATGGCTTTCAGTCTGTTCGAGGTAATAACTAATCCCCGAAAAAAAAACTTTCTATTTTTCCCGACTCCGTCGTCGACAGAGTACGCCACAGTAGTCCGCCATTTATCATTTCGGATCTGTCACCGATAGTGAGAAACGGCTTATTACACTTTTGCCTAATCACCCTCAGCAGATTTCAGGTGCTCAGTCATTTTCGCACATTAATTTTGCACGAAGATAAAGTGAATTGACTCCGTTAAAGACAATGCGATTTATTGTATAATAATTATTATTTTTTTTTATTTGTTTAAACAGTACGTACGTTTTAGCAGCTAGGTTCGTCTATATTTTATATAAAACTAAAAAATTTATATAAAAAAAATAACCGTTGTACTGAGTCACGTAAACACGATACGACAAAATTACTATTTACTAAGACAACAGAAGAAATATAAACAGCTGATTCTCGCAACAATCTCCGCCTACGTTTGTTATTTGATTCAACGATTTTACTAAATACCATGAAAAGTTTATTAATATGATAGGAGTATAAGAACATTGTATAAAACTTCCTTTTCAAATAACTTGTTAAATAAGACTATTCAACTCGATTATTTACAAATTGCGAACACAATTTTCTCATCAATCGATTATTACGTTTATTATGAGCACTGTCATTTATCTCTGTTCCAATAATTAGCAACACGAGACAATGAATCATGGCGGACACAACTGTGCCGATGTTTCGTTATTAAATATTTTAGTAGTCACTGTAAAATTGATATCACCTACATTTAAAACAATTAAATGTCTACGTAAAACTGATACCTATAACTGAAAGTGTTCAAAATCACTCATCACTCATCAATATTGTTATGTAGCACAAGGAATACGAGCAAAAAAGAGTATGGACCAAGATGTCGTTTTTTGTATAATATAAATTAAAAAAAAATTTAGGTTCGGTAATTCAATACACTGGATATTAATATAATCCATGAACCATAGAAAAACTACAAATATTTCTGGCAAAACACTTCTTTATTTATAAAATCGTACAACATTTACTTTTTCACAATTTTTACATATAAAATTTAAAAAATCTAATCGTATTCGCCGCCAATGGAATTTGTCGTATATATTTTTAGTTAGACTTACAATCGAAATGAAGGATATAAGAAGAATAATATTGTCAACACTTTATTTAAAAAGTAGCTGTCGCCCGCGACTCCGTTCGCGCGATATTAATTAGTAGCCTATGTGTTACATCTATGCCAAATTTCAGCTAGATCTATACAGCCATTCTGGAGATACCTTCAAACAAACATTAATTCATCCATCCATCCATCCAAACATTTGCATTTATAATATTAGAAAGATTACTAAGATAGATGACAATATATTTTAAATACTTGTTTTGGTAATGCAAACTCTTGATACGTGATAACAAATGTTGATGAATATATTCGGTACGTCTCTACATGACAGAAATTCCCTTTAATTAGTGTCACATGTGCCGGTATGAAGCTATTCCACATAATGAAGTGTCATAGCATGATATTTCACTGTCGTGACTGCACAACGCATAATTCGAACAATCATGAATATAGTTAATTAAGAAACTCTACAATCTCTATCAACTAAAATACTATTTTAACGAATATTGCAAACATAACCATCGTTTTTCTACTGCCAAAAACATTTACCATTTATAGCTTATTAATTTGTTTTTAATTCTGCGCGGAATTAAAAACAAATTAATAAGCAGCCTATCTGCTCTTCCAGACTAAATTCTACATATGTCTCAAATGTCATCAAGATCTGTTGAGTCCATACATCCATCCATTCTTCTAAACTTTCGCATTTATAATACTAGTTAAATGTATCTGTTGTTTTTTTTTAATTAAGACTATGATATAAGAAGGTAATAGATTGTTTAGGTTAAAGTAGTTGTAGTGTGTTAGAAAGCTTTTTTCTAAGAAACACAATAAATCTTGCAAAAATTATTTTCGGTATTGTAAATAACAAGGAAAATGTTTCATTTAAAAATGGGTTAGTGATACAGCTTTACATTTCCGAAACGACAGAACGAAAAATATTATTTTTTCTTTCATTCATTGACGATTGCCACTTTTGTAAATTAATGTGGCTTGAAATCTCTACGAAGATTGTACGAAATATTTAGAGTGTAATTAAAAAGAACACAATGAATAAAGCATTCTAAATGGAAATTTCATTTTGAAATCTTTCACTTGTCGAAAAAGAAAATTAATATTTGATTTGATTATTGCTTGAAAGGTCAATTAATTTAAATTACGATCATTATTTATCATAATTAAATTGCTGGAGAGCTTATTATATTTGTAATCCATTCTGTTATTATCTAACATAGCAATCAAATTAGCTGCAGCATTAGTTGAACGATTAAATAATAATTAATTTTTCAAAAACCTTGAACCTTAAACTTTATCAGAAAAGTTTATAAGCGGTGTAAGTTATTTTTATAAAATTAATCTTTCGAGATCAAATTACAGGACAGATATTTTAACAGCAGGTACATTTTTTTCTTGCTTAAAATCGATCTTTCATTTCAGATACTGAAGACACCAGAATCATTGAGCTTGTACTACAAACCAATCAATCTATACTGGACCACTTGGCTAATGAAGTTGTGGTAGCGTTAATGCGCAACGTAGTTGATAATTTTAGAATATTTTCCAGTCGAGTACCAATAAAACATTACTATCAGTATATGCAAACCAATCTTTAAACAATGAGATATGTAATTTATATATGCCATAGTAAATATTTTCTATTTTTTAACAATAAATTATTTTTAATATTCTATGTTATATAATTTGATTCCCGATTGTCATTGAAAAAATGACCGAAAACTATGAATCGAAGGTGGTTTTTATTACATGACTTGGTAAGTGTAAAAGTACAACATATTACGCTCATACTACATTTTAATCTGAAAAAAACGGAAGGTAAGCTCAGGGCAATTTTAAGAATTTTCAGCGCCTTGGGCAAGATTTTGCGGTGCACCCTTTTTGGATGTAGGGGGAAATCTTCCAAAAATAGCAATTTTAGGGGAAATCGCATTCGCCCATTTATATCTGACTCTGGAATCTGTGGCACCCCTTATGCCCGGCGTCCTGGGCGGATGCCCCACACGGTCCTACCCTAACACCACTACTGGGTGAGCCTCGCCCACTTTCAACTCCGAGAGTAAGAAAGTTTAAATGCTAATATTCGAGCTGAGCAAGAGACATGTCCACACGAGTATCCTTTGTGTAGTAAGACGACATAAAAATTATACGCACATAAATAAAATAGGGATTATTATCATTAGTGAATATTTTAGCAAGTAAACATAGCTATTTAACTTAATAGTTAACTATCATTTTATCAAAAAATACACATTATTGTCTAGCATACTGATTGTCATATAAAGCTTGTGTGGATGAGACGGGTATTCAACTGAATTAATTTCTTAAATGTAGAGAGCAGTTGTGCCGTACACGACGCGTTGCGAGGGTTCACGTAATATTATAATATATGAAAGTGGCACTTACCACCTCGATGCCCGTTCACCGCCTGCAGGTGCCTAGTCACTCTATCATACAGTCTAAAGGCGCCAACAATGTTGCACTCATAATACACCCGATGCACCGCTTCCTATAAGCGTGCTGACACATCGTTAGCGGACAGAACAAGGAACCGTGAACTTAGCGACCCTGTACGCTAGACAAAACGATACTACTTCGGATGCTGAATTTCAACTCTTTTCGCCTGTCGTCAACTCACTCCCTCCCCACACACCCCTGCAGGCACCGCGCCCGATCGTAGCGGCGGAGGATTCCAAAACTACCCGCTTGTGCGCGTGAATAAAATTGAGCCGATCTACCGTCTCTAACCTATACACCTCCAAATTCAAAATGTCATTAACCTTTATTGTTTTTGAGTTTTAATGTGGTGCCACAAAAAATAATTATTATTATTTGAGCCTCTCACCTTTTGTATTAAATTTGGTCTTGAGTATATTTGTCGCTCGCGACTCCGTCCGCGCGGAATTAAAATAAACCTAAGTATCAGCCTATGTGTTTTGCCAGACTATGTTCTATATCTATGCCAAATTTCATCTGGATCCCTACAGTCTGCTAATACCTTCAAACAAACATCCATACATCCAAACATTTGCATTTATTATATTAGTAAGATTAAAATAAACAATGACATTCTCATACAAAACAGGCATTTTTATTTAACTTAAAACTTACAATATCTCAATCTTATTTTCTTTTCTTACAAATATTCAAAATGCATCACCCAGGGATTCTTCTACATACTTTTTATATATTGCCATACTTTTGGCTACAAAGGCTTCAAGATGAAATATAGGCTTATTGCCCAATCTCATTCGGTGTTCATACTCTGCTGCGTAGCTTGCAATCTGACATTTCATTGATATATCACAATTACGAACCAGTTCACATAAGAGCCCTGAAAAAATCATATCGGGAGGAATGCCATGTATGATTAATTCATATAACTTTTGTCTAACTTCACCGAGTTTCTTTGGTGATTGTTCTGTTAAAATCATAGAAGCAGTTTCTCTGATATATTGTTGCCAGTCAGGTTCTGGAACTTTTTGATCCGGTGTAAATGGATATTTCTGTACTTTACATGCTTCACACATTAGTAATGCTCTACGTAAATTTCTATCAGATGCTTTGGCGATGCGCAGTGCTAGTTCAGATGGAAGATTTAAGCCTTCCTTTTTACAAACTGAATGCAATACCGAGACTATTTCGTTCTCTGTTGGCGCTGGTACTCTGATAGTTAGACAACGTGATCTTATAGCAGGTATAACTCTTGATATAGAATTGGCGATTAAAATAAGTCGGCATGTAGCAACATATTTTTCCATTGTCCGACGTAAAGCGTGCTGCGCATCCTTAGTTAAGTCATCGACTTCATTTAGAATAACTACCTTAAACTCACGCTGCCCAGAAGAATCTATTTGGTGCGTTTGTGCAACATTTTTTACTAAATCCATAATAACAACTCGATCGTGAATGCCCACGTCCGTTGGGTTAACCTCAATGTGATAGTTGCTACTTACTGTCATAATTTCTATTTTCTTATTGGATGGTGTTGTAAAATGCATTGTTTCTTGTCTTAATCTTTCAGCACCAGAACCATAAAGTTCTCGTAACAAACACATAATTCTAGTTTTTTTACCGGCACCGGAAGGTCCATACACAAGAAGATGCGGGAAATCGCTTTGTTGAACTAAATTTTTTAATCTTGATGCTTGATCCTTATGATAATCAAGTTTCATTAAATCTTTGGGTCTGTGTTTATCAACCCACAAACTCATTGTTAGGTGCAGTTTTAATAAAATTGTAAGTAAACAAAAACAGAACTTGGCAATTGGCGCCTTTAATTTTTTGTTTTGATTTTGATTGTCAAACTTTGACATTTGTCAACTTTCATGTAATGCTAAAGGCAAAAACAAACTAAAACAACGGACAGTAAAATAACTGGAATATGAAAATTAAATCAATTAAAAAAAACATTATTTCTGATATTATTATATAGGAATAGGAAACGGTGACAATTTATTAGTGAGCTCAATAAATTTGAGTGGAATTTCTGCAGTTTGGTACATCAATGACAGTGACAGTGACAGCTGACAGCCGACGCTGACGCCAGTGAAATTAGCAAGGCAAACAATATTCAACACCCAAGATCACGAATTAAAAAGTTACAAATTAATACAATTTGGTGCAAAAGCAAAACAAAACAGACATTACAAATTTATTTTAAAAATAAAGTCGAGTACTTAGTAATTTGGTTTGGAATTCAATGCCAAAAATAGTGGTATGAAGTAAAATGTTTTGTATGCCGATTATATTTATATTCCAATTGATTTTCTTTAGCGAATTGAAGCAAAGTTATGCTGAAGACTTTAATCTTTTTGGAGAAGCTGGTCAAGCGTATTCTATAGAAATAAGTATTGGACACCCTGGTCAAAAGGTAAATTCATTTGTACTACCTAGCTACTAAAATAACTTATAATAGCCACAACAAATTAGGATTTTAATTTGGGAAATATAAGTGCAGGTCTCAAAAGTGAGTTGTGACAGCAACAATATTAAGTTATGACAGTAAATAATCTTTCAAAGATGAAAAAAGTGGATATGTAAATATACAATACACATATGAACTACTAATTTATTTGTTCTAATTGTATTTATGTTCTGTTTTTCTTCAGTTAAATGTAATAGTGGACACAGGCAGTGCAACATTAGCTATTGCATCATATCAGCGGCCTGATAATGATAAATATTTTCATTTGAAGAATTCAACAAGCATATATGATAGTGGACAAGAGGTGAGTTTTATTTAGTCTGTATCTGAATACAAAGTGTGTTTATAATTACAAAATTATAGTGTAACTAGGTCTAACCTATAACTCCATTTGTGTGGAATTAAAAAAAAACTTAATAAGTAGCTTATGTGGTCTTCCAGACTATGTTTTACATTTGTGCTAAATTACTTTAAAACCTATTGACCAGTTCCAGAGATACCTTCAATCAAACATTTATCCGTCCATTTAAACTTTTGCATTTATATTAGTAAGAAGTAAAATATATGATTTACTGCACATTAAGCAAATAATTTATATTATTGTCTATGAGTCTATGGATAATAATTTTGATTAAAGTGAGGTGTATTTACTAGTGTTCTTTTTTAATCTTTGAATTGTAATAATTTCAGATACAAGCTCAGTATTCACAAGGCACATGGGTTGGCAAATTAGTATCAGATTATGTACACTTTCCGTCAATGCCGAATGTCACAGAAGTTAGATGTGACATTGCACTTATTACAAAGAGTCATAAGTTCTTTATGAATGGTTCCGGATGGCAGGTATGGATTAGTAATTAATTTGATTTGTGTAATCATTTCACACTGGTTGTCACTTCATATTCAATTTTTTTTTAAATAAAAATAACTATACATTTACTGTCTTCATTTCACTGTGTGAAATATCATTTTTATTCATTGATGTAACACAATACAACACAATTTTTGATACAGATTTTTTACAGTCAAAATGCACAAGAATATGGACATAGACAATTAGACTTTAAATTGAATTTTTTCGTTTTTATTTTAACCTGACTGATTTATAGTTATATTATTAAAAACCATTGATACAAGTATTTGTTACCTTAAAGTAATTTTTTTTCTCAAATATGACCCTGACTAGGGTTTTAATAAGATAATTTTAATATAGATAACCTTTTTCATTCCAGGGCCTCCTTGGTCTGGCGTACTTGCCAGTTGGTGCATGGGGAGATAATGTAATAGTAGGCTCTTGGCTCGACTCTATGGATCATATGTTAAATAAGCCAATGTCTTTTGAATTAAAATTATGTAGTGTACTGGGTATTACTAATGCGACACACTATGGTAATTTGAAAATATTGGGTAAGTACTGTAAAAAAATTATCAGTCACTTATTAAAAAAAATAATTAGTAACCTATGTGTTCTTCCAGACTATGTGCTACTATGCAAAATTATATCGTGATCTGTTCAGCCAACAAATCCATCCATCCATCTAAATATTTGCAATATGCGATAGTCAGATTTTAGTAAGATAAGAATGTTTTAGTACAAAATAATTGTATCTTTAATGTAATTTTCACATATTTGCATATGTATATCAAATTCTTTAATTTCAGATGACCAAATAAGTAACAAAAGTTTTATGTTTCGTACCCCTGTTTTGAGAAAACGTTGGTTTGTGGTGGGAGTTTTATCAGTCCATGTGATGTCGGACACTATGTCTTCGGTAGCTTCCAAATTAAAGACTGGAAATAACGCTACATATACTAATATAACTCAGAGTCAATCAATTTATGAGATAAATGAAGGTTTATGCCAAAGACTGAACGAACAGAAAAGTATTGTGGACAGCGGAACAACTAATATAAGGTTACCTGATGATATATTTAGACAGGTATGTGGTTTTATAAATATTATAGTCTGTTTTTTTTTGGTAGATAACGCCAGTAGTTTAAAAAGGTTAAAAATTACTATGACTATGGTTTTTTTCTTTTCTTTTTCCAGGTTGTAAATGAGCTTAGAAATGCCGCTCAGACCAGTAATGTATTAATACTGGATGAGTTTTGGTATCATGGCGAGGTGAGTCAAATAACTGTACCTTTTTTATTATGAAATAAAAGTTACTATCTGTTGTCCTAAAGAGGGACTGTGTTAAAGGTGAATGGAAATTGTGAATTCTGAAAAACCATTTAATTAAATTATTTGTAAGGTGGAAATATCGACTTGATTGAGTCAAGGTGAGAAGCAAAAGAAGAATCCTCTTTTCAACCTTTTCTTATAAGAAAGGAATTGGAAGATGTGCTCTTGCAAGGACAATGTTAGAAAGGAGGAATTTCCTCTAGTTGTCTATGGTCAAAAGTGATGTAACACTTTTCTTATGTCGATTCCACAAAGTACAGGGCGTATTGTGCAGGCGGCGTGTTGGCCGGAGCCGCAGCGCTGGTCGCTGCCACGGCTGGCGATACATTTGCTGGACTTTGACGCAGAAAACCAATACTTCACACTAGAATTGCCTCCACAGGTAAAATTCTAACAATGGGGAGTAAAACAGCAAGCTTTCAGTAGATGGCGCTAACGTCAAGAGTCAACTGTCATCTGTCAAAGTTTAATACGTCATTTTAGTGATTTAAGAAAAGAATATTCCTCTTTTAATTTTTTGTTAAAAATAATACATTTCGATGACTTCTGAAATTTAAATATAAAAAAACTAAGAAATTTAATTTAAAACAACTTTACACATATAATACATGTATATTCATAAGGAAAATTTTAACACATGAGACAATCTCGCAAATAATGATTAAAAAGAGGACTCATATATATGAAACAAGAAACAAAGATAAATTAAAATTATCAAAGCCCAGAACCAATTTTGGTGAGAAAAGCATAGCTTTTGAGGGAGGAGAGTTATATAATAATCTGCCTAAAAACATCCGCGATATAAAAACCATGTCATCATTTAAAAATAAATTAAGGTAATTTGTTAGTAAAATGTAATGTCTGACTACTGGTAAAATTTCATGTTCTTGTAAAATTGTTTCTCGTAAGTGAATTTTGTAAATTCTTGGAGGAATAAAGATCTTAAATCACAAATAATTAATGATCTATCTTAATAATTACTTTTTTGTATGAAATTTGACGGAAGTCATTCCTGTGGCGATACTACACAGAGTTGCTTGTATTTTGGATATTAAATAATTTTTTTTTTTTATTGCTGTTACTCTCGATCGTGCTGACTTCTACAGAAGCAAAAAGCAGTTTTTCTCCCCATTACTTACACTACTGTAAAACTAATATAACATAGAATATATACCGTGTATGTACTACTTGGTAGATTGAACCATATTTAATTGGCGGAGCAAAAGTTTTGTTCATTTTTATGGATGCTGCAGCTAACTTATAAATATAAAATTTGCCACAGTTTGGTGCATAAAGCTATTTTCAATTAAAAAAAAAACACTTTTTTTTACCAAGTATTATGGACGAATTTAAACCTATGATTGATCTTCAATGCAGTAAAAGGTTCTATCTATAGATGAAACTATGCACAGACATACAAGACCAATGTATAGAGCTTTATTAATATTATTAAACATTTGTAGAATTACATGCGAGTAGTGTCAGCCAGAAACAACAGCGGGACAGGCGGCTCTGTGTCCGAGTTCTGTTACAAGCTGGGCCTAGAGGCTGGAGGCAAGGAGACTGTCCTAGGATACACTGTTATGGAGGGGCTACAGGTACTTGCTGATATTTTTATGTGTGAATATCCATTCTTATCCCTATTAAGGGTTCCGTACCTCGAAAGGAAAAAAGTGGAACCCATGAAGGATAAATTTGTTGTACGTCCGTCTGTCAAGACCCTTTTTTATGGAAAATGATTGCAAATATGGAAAATGATTGAAAAAAAATAAATAAACATATAGTAATTAAAAAAAGAGAACAATTTAGAAGTATACGTAATAGTGGTAAAATAACTTGTAATTTTAATTTCTTTTTTTGCTATATACATGTTATAGCTTTATAATGTAAAGAAGCGTAATTTTGCATATCAGACTACTTAGTTATAAATAAATATTAGCATGTAGAAATTTATTGCTTTGTATTTTATATTAGCTCTGTTTAATACTTACATAACTTAGGGTCATATAAATCACGAATATGTAACAACAAAGTTGTGTTTGAACTTATATGTTTGTATTTGTTTGTGAATCTTGTAGTGAGAATAAATAAATATTATTATATTATTATTAAATTAGCAAGCGACCACTTGAATTCGCCAAAATCGCTATTGAAGATTTTACATTTAATCCACAGAGGAATTTATGCACAAAAAGATGATATTTCCCTTCTTATGCGTCTACTCCTCTGTCAAATCCATCTCCCCTTTCTTTCCTTATAAGAAAAAGGTGGGGAATGAACGATGACTAAAATTAGACTTCCGGCACGCATCCTCATTAGTGGAAGTTGCACTTGTTAATCCTAAAATCCGTTTTCCATTAAGCTACTTTTAATAGTATTCAATGATGCTAATATAGCAGCGTGTGACTTCTAATTATATAGTAGTTGCAGCTGCATTAGCGGAAATGGAACATAAACGGTCGGCTAAAGTGAAAAAATGGTTTAAAATATCAAAATACTCCTTCGTAGTTTGTTTTTTCAATGTTCATTTTCTTTTTAGGTGGTATTTAATAGATCTGCTGGATGGATAGGTTGGAGAACATCAAATTGTGGCCCAAACGCAACAATCAGTGGTCCATACAATACTTCTTCATCACTTCTCGTGCGATGTCAACTGATCGAACCTTTGTCTGACGCAGCGATATCTATAAAGGCGGCTCAATGGACACTTTTTGTCATCTCTATGGTGGCTCTGGGCGTGTTGGTGTATTTATTAACACCCTGTATAAAGATGTTGATTATGAAACCGTTGCCACGATCTCAACAGATTTCTTTATCTCAAGCGGCTTTGGTGGAGCAAGAAGGGACGTAAGTCATAAATTAAAAAAAATAGGAGCCCATCATTTCTTCTATGCAAGTTAGGACTCTTTTGACGACTTTCTTATGTCTTGAGCTAGAACTTTTTGGTTGTTGTAATCAGTATTACATATTTATAATTTTTTCTTGCCAATTATATGTTATATTTCTACATTTTAATGGTATTCGAAAAACTCAAACGTTAAAAAATTTTTTTTTTTTCATTATTTTTTTAAAAGATAAGGCGGCTAAAAAATTAATTATTTTCTTGCTAAATATGTGCTTGTGTGTGTTTTTCATGTGGTACTTAATTTATATTATAACTTGAATTTAATCCCTTTATTGTGCCTAATATGTTTAATCGTATAGTCTTATTCAATTGAAATGAGAAAATATAACAAACCTTTCAGAGCTATTTTACTTCCATAAATCTGTAATTACAGAATTATTAAAAATAGACATTTTTAATTATCCTTTTAAAGTAAAACCATAGACAAGATGATATTATCAGCCAGTGATATTATAATTTTTCATCTCTATTGAATTTGATTTTTTTCTTCGTTTAACTTTATTTTGACTTTAGGCATTTGATATTAGAATAGGTCTCTATAAGAGAATTTAGTTGAAGCTGATAATAATTAGTTTAAAGAAAATTTAGTCATATTTAGTTCCTTTTGGACATCTAATCGTTTGAAATTAAACTTAGGAATGTAATAATTAGTTAATGTAATTTCGACTGTGAATTTTTACGTGTGATTTGTTTGACCTCTTAGGCTTTGACCTTTTTTATGATTATTATTATTTTCAAAGTATTAATACACTTGTAAGTTAACATTAAATACGACTAAACTCAGAGTCTTTAAATGGTTTACTATGCAGGCCCTTAGGGCAATAATATAATTCCATATCTCTGCTTAGAGTCTCCGTTACTGTCCAATTAAAAACTATGGCAGTTGTTTTTTCTACAAATGGTAGAATGTGTGCAATTAATTATTTTTTTTTATATATAATATAATTTCCAAGCTATTCTGTGGTTTTATATTATGATTTTATTTTTGTACTTAATCAGGGATGTAGTACGAATTTAGAGAAATGTAACTGTTTATAGACATTTCACATATTTTTGTGTCTTCATATCGTTAGTATTAAGTATTTCTGATTTTTTAAAAAGAAAATATTTTTCAATACTGAACACTCTGTATACTGTATTTCAATATTACACGTTTTATCATATCTTTACATAAACATTTTTACTAGCACTTCACATAGTATATAGGATAGACCAATTTTACAATTTGTATATTACATAGAATTTTTTATTGATTTATAATTCATGATTTATAAAGATATAGACGGGACATCACGAAGCAAACTGTAAGCTCAAAAAGATGAACCATCCGTACATTTTTGTTTAAAACGTGACAGAGATTATGAAAAAATATTTGAAAGAAACTCGTAATGTCCGCTCTATAACTAGTATTACATTTTAATCTCTCTTTTTTTTATAAATACGTATGCGTATTTTGAATTTAAAATCAACAAATCACATCTAACTGTGCAATATAATAGTTTTATAAGATTTAAAAAAAATGATGAATCTCAGAATTGTAAGCCATTATATGTATAGAAAATAAATACTGTATGTTTAAAATATTGACATTTGAATTTTTGTCAATTCGTTTCCACTGCCGACACAATAAAGCCAGTTACACACCGGACAGTTATAACTGCGCAGTCTGATTGTTGTGTTGTGTCACAGAATGTGCAGTTAATACTGAAGGTACGTATAAAATGTTTTCAAGACATTTGGCGACTCTTAACTTCACGCGAGTCGCTGCGCAGAACACAATTTTAACTGTACCGGATGTAGTGAGACTTTGTGGGAGTTTATGACCTTGGGTCGCCATGATACTTGAAAACCAATTGGTGGCTTTAAAATCATATCATCCTTTCATTTTTTCGATGTATTACGGATATCTATTATATAATTGTTTTTGCAATTGTGTAGCGACAGTGGAAACCCGCGGTATTTATAATTTAAATCTTGTATTTTTTGGTAAAGTAGATATGAAATATTTTCTTCCACTTCAGTGTGACATATTGTGACCAACTAGAGAGTTGAATTTTATTAAAAATAAAATTTATCTTTGAAAAAAATCTGGTTTTATTTAATTTTTGAAGACAAAAATTCTTCACGACATTAATATTTTAGTGTTCACTTACAATAAAAAAAATAGTTATAAGCTAAATAGAGTTAAAAAGACTAAACAAGAATTATTTTAGCGAGTTCGTAGCGCTATACCATTGAAAGTAGCGTCTATTATATCCTAGCTTTAAAAATTTATTTAAAACGACACCTGTTATTCGGAAGCAACACAACGCATTTAATTTTTACTCTCAACGCTAGATGGCAAATCATAAAAACCGTATATTAGACTGGCTGCTAGAAAATTGGTAGATATAAGTTTGTATGTAAATTTTTATTAAATGAGACTCAACCGATTAAACGCTAGGCCGAACGACCCAACGGAAAACACCCAAGACGGAGGTAATTTTTTATCGTCTCCGCAGAGTTCTTAATAGGAAATGGAATGTTAGTTAGATTTGCCCCGTACCGTTCAGAATCCAATACTTACATTTAATTTGAAATCCGTTAGAAATTGTAATTTCCTTGGACCTGAAGACTTGGCACAATTTCCTTTACTAAACGACTTTGCTACATTCGTTACTGAAATAAACCATTAATATAAAAACAGGATTAAAAATAAATTATTTCAACATCAGAAACACGATAAAATCGCTATTATTAAGAATCATAGAGTGGACCATTAAGATTAATATCTCTAAGATTAAGATAATAATCTACTACCATTAAATAAGCCTTCGTGCCTATATTTTATTTTCCTTACTAGTCCTTCAATGCAAATAATCATTTATTTTTAATATTTACGTATTTAAAAACAGACAAAAACGGCACACTTATGCGGAGATAACGGCCAGAAAAGAAAAATAAATTCGATGTTTTGTATAAAAGTTGTATGTATATTTTATAGTACATATATCTATGTTATTGAAAAGAAAACGTCAGAAAATAATATCTGAAGATGACTTGTTATAATTGATTAATTTATTTTGCAGTCGAGCACATTTATTTCCTGACCTCCTAAGGCGAAATGTCACTTGGTGCTCAAAGTGCAATTAGGTCGCAGACTTTACATGGCAAAATTTTAAGTACCATATTCGATCCTAAGTATGAAGCGAGTCTTTTCCTGCACATATCTCAAATAAATTTTGAGCAATTGACCAATCTAGTTGTGTCACGTTTGTCTGGTTTGATCAAATAATTCATTTGTTAGAGTCAAAGCTATTTGCTACAATTTGCATAGATACGAGATCCGACCACAAGTCTCAAGTCGAAACTGAAATGAAATTCAAATTATGTCGAGATTGAAAAGAACCGTGCCCAATGCTTTGCTCTATCCACTCTAAAGGAAGGAATTTAATTTTCTACGCGATAGAACTTATTCAATGTCAGGACAAATTCGATTGTAGCATAAATATTAATACAGTAAGCCATCGTTGCAATGATATATTTTTCAATTGAATATTTAAATTGACTATTTCTTGGAAAGTTATATTAAACCGACTTACAATTTATCAAAATGGTCGTAAGCCGTTCTAAAGCACGGGCAAAATGGTATGAGCATTTTGCTTTTAGCTTGATAGAACTCGATCAATATGGTTATGTTCCACGTGGTAATGACATTGTTATTTTATAAATGGCAGGTACAATTTACAAAGGAGATTCATGCATAACCCTACTAAAAGAAAAATGATTTAAGTACCTACAATATGCGACTAACATGACTCAATTTGAGGCAATTTTTTGATTAAATTTGCGTTTAAAAAGGCCTATGTTACGGAATATTTTGAAATTTTGAACACCTAAACATACTTTTCGGTTATAAAACTGAATTTCAATGAGAATTAACCTTTTATTTTCATCCTGCCTGTCGGTGCAATGAAACGATTGACAAATAGGCAATCATGCTTATTGTTCTATTGCTTCGTTTGTTTGACAATTACTACCCTAGCCCAGATAGTTAAAAGGATTTCCCAATTAGTCGTATGAACCCTATTAATAGCTTGGAGGCTCATTTGGACCAGAGTAATGTTGCCAATTCCCGTTGTGATCATGGCAATATCTCTTCAATACATTACAACACAGAACATGTCAATGGTATACGCACACTACGAAATGTTTAGAGTTCTTCAAATTTGGAAATTATGTATACATTCCTATAAACATTTTGAGAACCATATTTTCATTTAATGAAACACTGGCTGTCGCCCGCAACTCCGTCCGCGAGTATATATAAAAAAAAAAAAATTAGTTTACCCCGCCCATCCATCCATCCACATCACATCCATCTAAACATTCGCATTTATAATATTAGTAAGTTAAATAAATAAAAAAGCAGCTCTTCAAGGCATAAATTCGAAAAATAATTAAATAAAAAGTACCCTATGTCCGTCTCCTGGGCCTCAGCTACCTCCTCACCAATTTTCAGCTATATCGGTAAAGCCGTTCTTGAGTTATAAATAGTGTAACGAACACGACTTTCTTGTATATACATATCTCATTTACTCTGTCTTACTTCCATTTACTTATAAATCAAGTGAATATACTATCGATTATTTTTTTTTGTAGGCATTTCTTAGGTAGCGATAAATATTCTAACGCGGTAAACATTCCTACGTACATTTTCATACGCAGCGTAGAAATAAGTGTGTAAAACGACATTTCAAACCTCACCTCGACGTTATTACGTGCAAGACGGGAATTTTTCGTCAGGAAAACGTCACTTTCAAGAACACACATTATTCAAACGAACACATTTCAAGCGAGAAAAAAGTGTGGAAATATTTGAATTCAAAGGTACTGTACGTAAGATATAAATAGCGTCTTATAATAGAATTACAAGTTTACTTAACTGCGATAAATTCAACATCAGAGGGGACAACTTTATTTATTTTACATGTAAACACGCGGCGCAACGTTTAGTTGATTAGCTGCAGAAGGAAGCTGCTTAACGAGATTTTCTAGTTACCGACCGGAAACTTTGCTAACGTCGACGATAGTCACTCCGGTAAAGTCAACGTCGCTAAGTTTGATAAAAATATATAGAGCGGTATAAAGGAATCTATATCAGTGCAACTTTTTAAAATATTAGCTACTCGAATTTTATGGTCAAACTTAAGTATTGAAGCTTCAATAATTTGCATAGAGTTGAAAATTGGGAGGAACGTTGGGAATACCATTAGGTATATGTAAAAGCCCTGTAAAATTTCTTAAAACATCCCCGTTAATCCAGCATTTGGAATAAGAATATTCAAGGTCAAAGGGACCAAAAATTGTTTCCGATTTTGGTGAGCGCGAGTGAAAACGGTGAGTTTCATTAAAAAATTCGTAAAACCGAGTTAAAGATTATAAATTTACCTATTAAAACCTCTGCCCACATCTTTTTATAAATAGATACCCCTACAGCAGACCTTTAGAGAATAAGCTAGTTAAAATCTTTTCTTAGTAAGCACTAACGTCTAGTGGTTGGGACTAACTTAACTACGGCCTGCGATCTAAAGTTTGTCTTTAGGAAGAATATGACTACGCAATTCATAGACTTTATAAAATATCAGCGTATCTTCATCTGAGTACCTATTTTTAGACTTAATCTTTATGGAAATTAAGTAAGGCTGATAAGTTACCAAGACATTTGTTACGGGAAACTTTTAATATGTGTATATAATTATACGATGAGTAATTAATATTGTAGCCGTCTATGAACAAACATTTATCTTATAAAATTTTGCCGCCGTTCCAACAATATATTGATATCGAAGTATTTCTTAGAAGATTTAATCAAAGTCTTTCTTTGATTATGATAACGTATTTCTTGAGTAATTGATTGTGTAGAATAAAAAAAAAAAGTTAAATAACAATTTTTTTTATCGTTGAAATAACGAAGCGGTCGTTGCCCATAGACATACGAAATTATATATCCGTTGCCTACCTTTAATCGACGGAGGGAGGGATGCGCAGAAAGAAAATATTTTCCCTTCCCATACGGATGTATGCTCATCCGGAAAGGGAAATTTAATTAAACGAATTTATATTTACACAATAACTGAACACTAACTTACAATAGTTTTCATTTTGACCGGCTAAGTTTATTCCGGAAGTGTTGCATGGAAATAATGAAAATAATAAAAGACTTTTGTCTATGTATGTGGAGTGGGTCGTTATAAAGTCGAGTCACGTCGAGAACGCGGTCGAACGAACAAAGAAATAAACATGGTTAAAGTGAAAAATTTTCAGACTTTCTGCAGCATAAAGTTAGTAACTTGTTACGAACAAGGGACAGTTATAGTCGCATTAAGACGTAATAACGTTCGCAGTAAACATAAAATAACACAGTCGCAGCAGCAACTGTATTTAAATGAGTATTTAAACAATAATTTTAATGATTTAAGTGGTACATAATATCAGTTTTACCAAAGTGATGTTTTTCTCTATTTCACCATGTTTATTCGTTCTAATGATGATTATTAAGTGTTTAAAATAATCATACAATATTTATAGGGTTATTTAACACTAGATAAATATGTAATTAGTAGTAATGTTTATTTATTAAAGTTTTCTATAAATATTATAATACAAATCGCTGTTAATTTGTTATTATGAGATAAATATTATATTTGTATATAATTTTTTTAACGTATTTTAAATCATTCTTTAGGTAGGCCTTTTGTTAGATACATCTTACTTATATTATAAATGCGAATCTTTGGATGGATGTATGTTTGAGTGCATCTCCAGAACGGCTGAACGAATCTCGATCAAATTTGGCATACATATAGAACGTAGTCTGGAAGAACACAAAGGCTACTAATTATGTTTAATTTTAATGCCGCGCGTACGGAGTCGCGGGCGACAGCTAGTAACAAATAAACTTAAAATGCATAGCTTTTAGCTCTTTTGCGCGAATGACAGGGGATTTACTTTTGTTCTTGTCAATAACTTTAAATGCACTATTTAAGAATTTAAACTGTTTAAATGAACGAAAAGAGGACAAACTGGTACTGTTTTATTTTCACAATCTGTGTGCATAATATACATTTAAAATTATATATTTTTAATTGAATTCACATATGAAGGTATAACAATCAAGTTTGTTATTGTTTAAAGTTCAAGGATACACAATGAGCACAATATCTATATAAAACATATCTTCATCCTTGTCAATATCTTTGTCAAAACAGAGATAGCAATATTATTTAAACTGGTCTTTTAGTCTCAGAAATCCACGGTTAAAACAAGTTGTAGTAAATAAGTTGTACAAAATAACTTCCGCGTTATATGTCTATATGGACTGTTCGTCATGCAGTGGTTGCATACTATATCATTGATTTTGATAGATCTAGTCGAGAACATTTATTTCCTACCCATTTCGGTGAAATGTCATTACAAGACGATAACAATGCAATAGGGAGAAAAACTGGAAGCTTTAAATTGGTGGCGTCAGCGATTCTTTTGATCTTTGTCATCACTGATGTATGGATGGCTGATTGTTGCTTGGAAATTACAGCTCGCGACAACAGCTCGGCAAAACAACTCGAAAAACAGTCAATTTGCGACATCTACAGTGAGCAAAAGCCAGTTTTACTCTCTATTAGGGCGATAGCTTGTTATAGCAACTTAAACGTGCTAAATTACTACTCTTACTGTATGTTTCGAATGCATTGACACTTGTAGTATACATGTTCTTTGTCTCTATTTTATCCAAAGGAATGAAAGGATAGCTATATTAGTGCAGTGTAGTTCTGGGTATACGATGGCAAGTACGATATTTGATACTGAGTGGAAAGTGAATTTATTTCTTTCACTACATTTAGATGCTTGCGGAACTCTATTGGACTTCCGTTACTATTGGTACGTACATTATCTGTTTCATCACGGCTAAATGTCTAGGATTTCCGTATTTCTTCTTCCGATGCCTTTTGAAAATAGTAACACATTACAGTTTAATGCACGAAGAAAAAATAAAATAATAGAATTCTCGCTGGACCAGTGGTACATTGTCAAAGAAAAAGTAATGATTAAGTACATCAGTAAGTACATCCAAAAAATTCATTAAACCTGATGAGGAGAATGAATTTTTTGGAGAGTTACGGTGATGATCATGATCACCGTAACTTATTAAAGACATCGTCTATGTCTCAAGCAACTAACATAAACCTGATAAATTCTATTTAATTTTTTAGATTTTTAGGACATAATCCTTCTCTGGCATCCGAACATTAATATTTATAAAAATAAATTTCGAAAATTTCATTAAAATGACTTAAAATATATAGGGAATAAATATACAAACAATATTTTTTTGTTTTAAAAATAAGATTTGTAATTTTTCGACATTAAATAAAAACCTAACTACGTACTTAAACAGTTCAGGTGTATCGTTTATGATTACAAAGTGTTTTTAATAAAGAATATTAGTCTAATAACGATGTAATGTTATTAATGACTAGGTAATTTTGTTTTTTTTTTCACTATCCTCGTGGACATTGTTACCTCGATGTCAGTATAAATTCTCTCTCTCGGTCAGTTTTGCAACAGTGCAGTTTTTAATAGCATTTACCACGGAACTTTTAAGACCAGTTATAAAATGGTTTATTTAATATTATTGTTAAATGTGCTTCTGCTCGGGATAGCTAGTTGTGGAGGTTAGAATATTTTATGATTTAATTCAAGTAATAAGTTAGGTTGATAATTAATGAGCTGGTTTTGAATCACATTGACCAATAAAAATTTTATTTTTATGAATTATTTATTGTTTTTTTCTGGCTGGATCTGGGCAAATGTGTGTCATATCCTAATGTAAAATGTTGTTACTGAAATGTCCACTTTTTCTTTTAATAGGTCGGTCAAAAACAATAAAATAACGTGTTAAAATACGTAAAATCAGTTTTGACTTTACAAATTTTTGTATAGTTCAAATGATTAAATTTTTTAAATCAGCATATAAAATTCCAACATGTTCGTTAACATACCGGTGCTATTGTTTTATTGATTGTCAGCTAACTCTACGTGACAAAGCAAGAGTTAGTCTTAGTTTTCTAACGTAAAACTGACAGCAACTGCCATATATATTTACCTCGACTGTCGTACGTAAGAGGGAAGTTAGCCATCTGTCCTATATCTCTACAACCATGAAAATCTGTACTGTCCGTCTATATATACAATTTTAAATATATATATGTGTCCTTCTCTCCCAGTATGTTACATATATTTGTAAAATGTCTGTTATTTATCCCAACTTTTACTTCGTACGACATTCAAATAAGTTCAGTTTTGTTTATCGCATTGTATTTTTTCAGTTTTACCAGCGGACAAATGTAAATTAGAAGACTCGTCATGCATGATTCCAGCTTTCCAAAAATCGCTTCCCATTTTCATGGCTGGTATACCAGAGTACGGAGTTGAAGTATTGGATGTAATGAAACTTGATGATTTAAAATTTGAACTAGCTGGCCTAAAGTTCGGTCTAAAGGACGGCACCGTTAAAGGATTGAAGAACTCCATTATAGACGATGTTAAGTATGTAATTTGTCATTTATATTAGTGTTACGATCCTTGGAGTTTATTTTGTGTTTGATTTTCTTTTTAATGGAATGCAAAAGTTAACTAGAAAAGTTACCGTCTGACGTTGACAGTTACCTAACTTTGTAGGACGATAAAAAGAAATATTCCGAAAAATCTATAGTTCCGTATAAGATAAAAAGGTGGATGGCGGAAGAAAACTTAAATTGGGCCTATGGCACCACACACATTAGCCGTAACGTTGAAGAGTTTATTAATTTTTCTTGACAACAAAACTTGTGGTTTATTCCACTGTTGTTTTGAAAAATTTTAAATGTCAAATGATGTTTTTTTTATTAAAACCTTTGTTGCGGTTTTAACCGGATATTTGGCATGGGTTTTTTGTAATGTTACAGTTCATTTAAATTTTCATTCCATTTGCTTGATTTTTTTTTAAATTTTACTCCTTACTAATATTATAAATGCGAATGTTTAGATGGATGTGTGTTGAAAGATATCTCCGAAAAATTCCGCGTATACGGGATCGCGGGCGACATCTAGTATTTTATATTTTTATGAATAATTGTATATTCCTCAATATTAACTTTCAGATGGGATGTTAAGAATAAGAAAATAAATGTGGCTTATCATGTCGACTGTAGCATTAAGGGTCATTATACCGCTGCGGGCCGCGTCCTTATCTTGCCCATAACAGGAGATGGCCAAATGAAACTTAAATTAAGTAAGTGAATTTAACAATTAAACCCTGCCAAGTAAATAATAATGATGTTCCGTTCCACTCGATTTATAAATAAACGTTATATTTGCTTATAATGTAAAGAACGACGTATATAAAAAAAATTCTTGCGGAGAAACAAAACATCGTGATACCTGCACATATCTGCGAGGAAATCGAAAGTAAAGGTATAGACAACCAAACCGCATTGTGCCAGCGTGGTTGATTAATACCTAATTATCCCTTATTTAAAGTATGCTTAAGATCCTCGGTGGGGGAGGTCATTCATAATAATATTTTGTTAATACAGAAATTATTTCCTTTCAATGATTTCCAGAAAATTTGAATATCAAATTGATACTTACCTATGACATTGAGAAGAAAGATGGCAAGGACCTTGTCAAACCAACCTCGTTCAAGTACGAATATGAAGTTATAGACGGCGCCCACTTCGATTTCACAAATTTGTTTAACGGAAATAAAGAACTAAGTGAGTACCTTAAAATACCAGCAAAGGACATAAAGGAAAGCAAATCTGGATGTTGAAAGAGTTAAAGTTTAATGACTCCTTTTCCACTAAGCAAGCAATTGCTCCGCAGGTTTGGCGCGCGCACATTGTTCGTAGAAATAAAATGGGTTAGCCCCGCTAGTGGAAAATTGGTGTTATAAAACATACTAAGCTGCGTCATACCAAGGTCCTTATGAATACCTTTTTCTTTATTTTTTAGGTGACGCAATGATAATATTCTTGAATGAAAACTGGAAGGAGATAACAAAGGAATTCGGTGGTCCAATGATAGAAGAATCCGCTAAAAAGGTATTCAAGAGCATTGTTGGATTCTTTTCTAAAAATCCTATTGGAGATATTGCTCATGTCTAACAAGTTTAACGCCACTGCGAGTCGACGGTACTGAACATTTGTGCATTGTTAGTCTTTTAAATTATTTTTTGTTGACAATTTTTCGTTAAAGCTATTTATAATATTTGTGAATATATTTTTCTTACAAATCATCAAGTGTTTATTTTGGATTATATCTAAACTGTTTTTGACCTAATTTATAATAATATTATAAAATCGCAATTTACTTGATTAAACTTATATAAAAAAGGCTAAACACTCACGTATATTCGACCGGTGGTAGCACCGACTAGTTTTGAGCCCATCGGGGGCCCTTCATCAGGGTGAGAGGGACTGGTATTATATTAGTCAAGTCAAGTTAAAACATATTCATATCTCTGTTTTGTCAAAGATAATGAGAGGGATGACAATGACATATGCTTTGTACAGGTTTTGGTCTCAGAAAACAACGGTAACTAAAATCAAAATACAAAAAGTAACGTCAAATTTGATTTATGGTGGATTTTCATTGGGATATTTATCATCGACTACATTCACGAAATGTTTTAATTAACGGCGTTATCTCTCACAAGGCAATTAATACAACGAAAACTTTCGAATGACAATTTTCAACAAAACCAATTTCGCTGTGGTAAAATCGAGAAATATTTTATAACACTTTCATGATAATTGTATTTTTTATGACCCAACGCATTGTAACAATGTCCCTCTTTTATATTAAATTAAATGTAGGATTTTAAGCATCCCTGTTTCCACTGACGAAACATTTGTATAAAAACCATAAAAATCATTTCAATTTCAGGGGAATTTTATGGTTTGACGAATAATAACTCTTTAATCTGCAGACGGTATGGTTATTTCCGAACGTCTATTCCTATAGTGACTACATTCCTGCTACTTTTAAATTGCATTTTATAACCAACTAAATACAAAGCTTAAATGAGTAATAATTATTAATTACCAGCAAATAATAAACAGGAAGCATCACTCCAGTGTGTCATAATTAGGCAAAGAATACATGAAAAAATGATACCAGCCATACACCAACCATCGAGCTGTCAACACCGACTGCCTAATGCGTGTATGCCTTTCATATAAATTATTTATTCAACATTTAATTTACACATGGCAACACTTCTAAGAGATTCTTACATTCAGTAAGGGATGTGAGATTTGCATAAAACGATTAATAATTACCATTCTCAAAACGAGTATTGTTTATGTCGCTTTAACATTAAGTAAAATCTACTTGATTTAAATAATAGAAGGCTAAGATAAGATTATAATTTCACACACTGAAAGCTCGTTTTAAAGTCTGAGTATTGTGTAGGAGAAATTACGTAGTTGTCGTGGAAATTTTGTGTGGGAGGAGGCAATTAATTGAATAATGAATTACGTTTAAATTCTTTAACCGAAATTAAATGACGTCAGTAAAATTACTTAGGATCTAAATATTTAAGTGTAAGTCAAATATGAAAAGGAAGTTGTTGTCACTTTGGGACATGAAACATTCGTATGTTTCAGACGACAAACATGGTACCTAAAGTTTGAATATTTCTTAACATATTAAATTAATTATTTTAAAAGAACAAAACTTTAAGATAATGTAAAATAAATTGATATTTAATTTAATCATAAGATATTTTGAAGTCGTGATTTAATTTCGACTTATTTTAATAACTACCTTTTGACAACTGAATAAAATTAAGCAGTTAATCGGATTTCATTTGATTATAATAAATCAAAATACGCGAAGACGAACTCATTTATCAATCGGAGGCAGAGTTGTGAAATTCGTGATAAATTCATGAAGCATTAACGAGTTAATCTGCTGTGTTGATCTTTAGATGATTTCTTTTAACTGTTCTATGTATCCGCTATATTAAATAGTAAGAACAAATATTTTTGTATGACATAAATTAGTTTTCGACTATAAACTATGGTAACGTTTGTATTACGCTCATATTACCAAATTAGATTCTACTAAATTTAGCTTTAATCTGTTGATATAATAATCTTCTTTGAAAGCTTAATTAAGTTAAATTAATTACAATAATTTATCAAGTTTAAACTTCAAAGTCTTGATTAGCAAAATACCTCTTAATTCTTCTTGCGTAATGCTACACTTTGAATGACAATTAGGAGCCATGGAATTAATATTCATACCGAATACAGGAACAGTTCAGTTTTATACACTTTTAACTTAGCCCATTATTCACGGCGGTTCATGTTCCCAACTTGGTTAAAGCGGTACGCGTAAAAACTTTTGGCCGAAAGTGAAAATTCATTTTTGTAATCAATTTCAAACGTGTGTAGAATATTTAACAACGCAAATATTTTTTTTTGTGATTTTTTGGGACCACTGAACATTTTGATCATTTTAACAAAAGGCAATAGCAAAAAGAACCAAAGGCTGTAGCAAAGATCGACATTTTTTTCGCATGTTGATTACAATTTTTTTTTTACGTACACCAGTAAAAGCATTTGGTGACTGGTTAAATAAAGAGTTATGTAAAATACTGTGAGGAAATTAAACATTTAAATTTAAACAATATCACTAACACATAGGCTTTTATCAGACAATTGAGATGTCATTGTTCTTTTTGTATTAAGCAAAGTGTTCACTCTTGCACCTCAATATATCGCCCTTGATCTTTGCATTACAAAGAGCCCAATCTCAATGGAACTATTGTCTTAAGAAGTACCTTACGACGCCGGCCTTGCTTTGAAACGACTCGAGAGCTTTGTGGGGTGCTTAAAATTTACAAAGAACCATTTGTCACTATGTTCAAAGCTACTTTTCTTATCGATATGTATAACATATACGCATTAAGTATATTTATATAACACAAAACATTATCAAGGGTTTTATTATTCAACTGTTTATTGCTAAATGAAAATTGTAACCTCAATATTTAATTCATAAAAATCAGAATTCATATACGAAACTTAGTTATATATAGGTTATAGTTTCATATCATAAATGTAGTCAAATATTAGCCATTTATATCTGGCAATTTATGCGTTTGGCACGGTTTCAAATATCGTATTTGTTTGTGTAACACGAGTGAAATAAAGTTAGCAGCCAGTGATAATCTCGTTCGAATTATTGTATTATATTGTTACGATATAAAAAGATAAACAGCCATGAAATAAGGCTTGTAAGCGGCTTATCGTGAGTACTGGCGGATTTTATCATCCCGCGGTGGCTTGCTGTCCGCAGAGGGAGCCGACAAATGTTTCAGTAATTTCAGTTCTGTTTCAGACGCGGAGCCTGGAGGCTGTGTTCTCGTGTTTCCTAACATAACTCTCGATACGAAAGTAAATCTTCGATGTTTTAACTTTGATTTAAGTGTGTGTCTTTTTAGCGTAAATATTATTTTATTTTGAATTAATAATTTAAGGATATTTAGTGATAAAATATTTCCTGATGTTTTGTTAAAGAATGTTGACAGAATTGACTGATGTACGTGGTAAGTGATATGATACCTCTACTAATTGCTCTTTCGTCTCAGCCACTTAATCATCGATGCCTGTCGTTTTATCTTTGTGCGTTATGTGTATATTTCATGACCCAAAGTAAAAGCTAAAGACTTAAATAAATGGAACATTAGCATTACTTATTAAATCAATTTCAGTTTTCTTACTAATACTTTTAATGAAAAACTAGATGGATAACTGTTTGTTTGAAGGTATCTCTGAAACGAGTTGACAGAATTTGACGAAATTTGGCACACATATAAAACATAGTCTGGAAGAACACATAGGCTAGTTATTAAGTTTTTTTTTTGCACGGATGATGTCGTGGGCGACAGCTATATAACAATAATTTCAGTTGCATTTAATTCATGAGACAGGGCTCTTGGAAGTATTCTTGGACTAACAAAATTGAAATAAAGTTTAAACGCACAATCTTTTACGTTTTCTTGAATGATTATAATAAAAGTAGGAAACAAATATCTGGAAAACAAGAACCATTCATTGCAGTTGTTTTTTTTCTTCAGTATATTAGTTGTGTGTACCTTGGTCCAAAAAGTATTTTTTTTCTTCATGTTTAAAATATATATGTATGATTAACAAAAAAAACATGCAAAAGTTTAAAGCAAATTCACAACAATAAATATTTCTTAAAATTACTTAAACGTTTTCGCGTTGCCTGAACATTTTCCCATATTTATTTTTTTAACCATACTTTAACCAAGTGACTTGATTAAACCTTTATGATTAAGTTACTTCCAGAAACGTTCCCTTTTATGGTTTGTTTGCTTTGAATTATTTTAACGAATCTTTGAAGAAGGTTTTTACTAACGAAGGTATTATAAAATACATTTTTGTTTTATCATCTACCTTAACACATAGACGTATATATTTATTATAGTTATTATAATCAGTAATAAAGTTTATGAAACACTTGAAATTCACGATGAAGTATATTTACTTGTAGGAGAGATTCTGGGAGATTTTATAATCCATACTTTGCAATTTATATTAAAAACTAGCTGTTCCTGCGACTTGTGATCTGTGGCGTTTAAAAATCTCAAACTTTTATTTCGCCTAAAGAATACTTGCTTAGACTAAAGGTCTATTTTCATTTGTTATAATACTAATATTAGAAAGCGGAAGAGTTGTTTAAACTCGCGAATCTCAGGAACTACTGGTTCCATTTAAAAAGTTCTTTTTTCGTTGGATAGTACATTTATAGAGGAAGGCTTTAGGCTATATAACATTACGCTGCGACCAATAGCTTTTTTTTAATTCCACGCGGACGGAGTCGCGGGAGACAGCTTGTTACAAATAAAAGTTAAGCGGAGAAAGTCACACAAATAATTAGCGAATTATTTTGAATTAAAGGTATATTTTGGCTAAGTACGATTCAGTTAAAACATTTAAAAAGTAGTTTTTGTTTGTGTTACAAACTTATATAGATTCGCGTATGACATAAATTTTCGGCCATTAAGATTTCTTCGACACAATACTGGCAACTCACAATACGTATGATTTATGTCCTCATATTTTATCCTTATACTTTATGGTCCGCAAAAAGAATGAACCTTACTTATACAATACGCTCTATAGGAACGTTAAAAAGGTTTGTCAAATAGAATATATTTTATTTATATTAAGATTTAAACAATTGTAGACAAGATCAATTTGTCATAATCCCTAATGTAAAAGTTTTAAAAATAAAAATGCGCAGTAATAAGAAAAATTTCTATTAAGTCATTGGTAATGATAATATTAAAATTTAAAGGCTAAAGTCTTGTGACTTACTCAAATACATTTTGACTCTTGCTTTACTAAAATGAGTAATTGCAAGTGTTCGTTCAAACTTTCGGATTTGAGGTAACAAAATAAATATTTAGGATGGATTTAGTCTTGCAAAAATCCTTCCGGGCATCCATCTGAATGTATGCAGAATTTTTTAATACGACGTAAGATGTTTCAATCAAAAGAAATTATACTAATACTACTTAAATCAGAACTAAGGGTGTTTTAGCTTTTTATTCCATATCATGCAATTTCGCAAGTTAGCCGCTTCAACAATTCAAAATTATATTCCTTCCGAAGCCGTGTAATTGGTTTAACTTTTCTCTAGCTCGTAGCACTTCGCTTGAAAGGTTCATCTTAAAATAATTTCGGGACAAAATAATAAAAGGAAATAAAGCCTTTGAAGAGAATAAGGCTACTTGTCAAAGGTTAAATTTATTGTCTCTACATAGCTTTTGTGCCTTCAGTTTCAAGATAGCTTTTGTGTCGTTTTTTTTCCTTTGAATAATGACGTTTGACAAAAATGATTGCGGTTCGTATGATTGACATAACAGATTAAAAATGAGATGCCAGTATTATTGCTATCATTTTTATATCAATTAAAAAAAAATTATTCATTATTATAAGACTGAAACAATTAAGTGACCCCATATAATATTAAAATGACAATCTAGACCCCAAACTCTAGTCTAAAAGTTATAACAATATTTGTTTATATATAATACTTACAAGATGAATAATAAAAAGTCCCTCAACTTTCTGTCTCGACATTGTGATGAACAAAAGTATTTTATAGTACTTATCTTTCTTTACTACTGGAAATAAAAAGCACCTTTTATGTGTTCAATGGCACATCCTACTGTGAGAATTTCCTCTTACTTTGAAAAACATTTGCTAAGTTAGATCGTTTGAAAAACATTCCTCTACTGGTAAACAAAATAATATTTTTATTGCCTTTTGCACACTTTTATATAACAGCGATAAATGAAAGCAGTTAATAGTACATAATATAAGTTGCGTTCCGCGACTTTGTCCGTGTAATTTACAGGTTAGACACAAATATTCTCCTCCTTTTTAGAACTTTTACAGAAAAAAATTCTAAAACGATACACGTAATGAATTATTTTTAATTAAAAGTGTTGATGTTATTTTTTAAATTGGTTTATTGAAGGAATAAAGTACATATATGTTTGATATGAATTTATGTATATAGATACGAGATGTAGGACATAAATAATTAAAATTTTAAGGTTAATATTTTTTTTTTCATTTGTACGTGAGGATTTTGTTAATTATGATAAAGTTAGTACATAAGATTATAATGACTAACATAATATCAGACAATAAAAAAAAGATTATTTTAATTATTATACATTTTTGTCAAAATTAATTACAATTAGAAAGCAGTTTTTGCGTTAATTTTATTATATGTAATTAAATTAACCACAGTATTAATTTTAGTTCTTCTATTCTTAAAATGAATCGGAATAACCAAACATTATTACACAAACATTGTTTGCTCCTTTGTAGCAAATACGCAATTCATGTTGGAAGATTTTCCATCGTGCCTTAGTCAACAATAAAAGGTCTTGTAATTTCATTTTCATATCGTATTTATGCTTTCATGAGTAAGATTTATTTTGTTATACAAATTATATTTACATAATTCTTTAGTTTATTTTTTTTGACTTTACTCTTCAAAAGCGCTAAACCCCTTTATATTTTTATTACATTATAATAGAAGGGAACAACAGATGTACAAATTTCCTTAATTTATCTTTGATTTACTTGATTTCAATAATGTAAATCCAGATAGGAGAGTTCATTGAAAGGCGCCTGTAATTCGTCAATAGCAATCTATCAATTAAGCGACCATTGCCGATTCTGATCGCTTGTCAGTTCTGTGATTCAGATTCGACTAGCGAGAATCTCAAGTTAGTCGTCAAGCTAGTGCTAATTTCACGAATATAGATTTAGTCAACATTGACAGTGATAATAGTATAACAAAACTTCGCGTAAATGAAACATAATAGAAACAATTACGCGGGTATTTATCATCGAGTAATTATCGTATTATTGTCATGAATAATATGATAATCTTCCTCGCATTGTTCACATTATCTATAAGTAAATGTATAAAACAAAGTAATTTTTTTTATAAAATACTAGCTGTCGTCCGCGACTCCATCTGCGCGGTACTGAAAAACCTTAATAAGTAGTCTATGTGTTCTTCCAGACTTTGTTCTGCATTTATGCCAAATATCAGCGAGATCCGATGAGCCGTTCCGGAGATACCTTCAAAACATCCATCCATCCATCTAAACATTCTGATTTATGATAATTAGGATGATTATAATTTTAAATAATAAGATCTACGGAGAGAATTTTCCGAGTATATATTTAATCTTTCTACTTGAACACATGTATCGTTTTAAATGCAACCGTTTCAATTGACTTTACATAGAACAAGTTATATTAACGACGGAACTAAATATTTTACCGCTATTAACAAGACTAATATTTATCTTTACAATAGTAACCTCCTTGGAATAGATTGTTTAAAAAATATACATGCAATAAATTGTTCTAATTTAAATTAATGAGGTCGAACTGATGTCAAGTGCGTCACGTGTGGCGCTCCAGAGAATACTCGTTGAAAATTGATATTTCATCTGAGTTTTCATTACTTACAAAGTTCTCTTATAGTCTCTAGTACACAATATTGCATATAAATGTTACATTTCTCTAATAGTCATATTAAATGAAGTATGATTTATTTGTACACGACAAAACTACTTATCGTGGTTTTCTGATATCAAAATCTCTGTCGTCTTTCATCTTTGACATAACAAAGATAAATAGTTTTTCAAACGAGGATTTTGATGTCAGAAGCCCATGGTTAGAGTATTGTGTATGAGGATTACATTTTTAGATCGGTTGATGCTACATTATGAGTTATTTTAAAAACATTTTTGGTATATACTCGGCACTTTTTCCTTCACTTCTGCTAAAGTGATTTATCCATCAAAGAGCCAATTATTGTATAAGTACATACAATTTCGGTTTATACAAACATAAAACAGACATAAATATCCGTATCGATTTAAACGGCGACAGAATATTTATCTTATAATTTTATATGTTCTTTACTTTGTTTATGAAGAGCTATAGATACTCAAGTTTTTACTATCGGTGGTTATTTAGCGTCATAAAAATTAAATCTCTTACTTAAAAAAATAATTATTGCACAAAAAAAAACATTTTCAACAGAATTGGTCTCCTGAACTAGTTAAAATTGTGTTTCGGGAAACAACGCCTCTCGTCTATTACCTAAAATAAAGAAGAGTTAGTTGCTATATTACATACAACTTTTACTTAATTTAACTTATGACAGTAGAGAGAGTAGACACAGGTTGCTAAAAGGCGCGTCACTGTTTAATTAATATTATTAATAAGGCGGGTAACACATTGAGTGTGCACTTCACTTAGCCTAACAATCCCACCTCTTGCTTTGGTAAGCTGTAGTTTTTAACATGTGCTCTCTATTGTGAAATGTTTCTCTTCCTTTTAATTAAGTCAAGTTTCTTGCGCGATGCCTTTATAGTGACTTTATTACGTTATTTTTACATGCCAACTCTTTAAAGTGACGCAATTATGAAAAAGTGGAATTAGAAAAGTAATTAGTTATAAGTAATTATAATATTTTAAATATTATTTTTAAGTAGAAGAAGAAAAGATTGTGCAAGATTTTAGATGTTTTAATTTTTTTATTTTAAGACCTGAGTATAAAAAACAAATCCGCCTAAAAATGTTTTATTCGGGTCGTCTATAAATAGCAAATATCTGTTGTTCAGTGTTATGACTAAATTTGAGAAATCTTCGTAAATGGGGAAAAGTTAAATTGAAATTGTTTTCTTAATTTGAACAAGACTGAAAAAAAAATTACTTGTTTGTGTCGAATTCCTATGTAAATTATATTTGATAACTTTATGAAATTACTTCGGGAGACTTTAAATATTTTCATTTAATTGGGTTTTTCTAATTTCGTTACAAATTAGCACTTCTAAGGCGTTAATTATTTTTTTGTTTAATTTATAATTGAATTTTATAATTCAAAATACTTTCGGAATAATGTTAGAGGTTCTAAAATTAAGAATGACTAGGTGTTTGCCTCAACTTCGTCTGCGTGGAGTTCAAAAGTCCAAACAAACTTTCACTTTAGACCTTTAATGGACGAATATTAAAAAAAAAGCTTGAAAGGGAGGGATAGTTCATTATTTGTTCTGAAGTATTTATGTCAAAGAAACCCTACGTAAAATGTCTAATATCCAGACTTCGTATATAAATTGTGAAAAATATTTCAAGTTACGAACTTTGACATCCCTTTTAGACGCTTAAAATAGCTTGAAAAACGTATACGTACGTACTGAAAAGTGTTAAATAAATAACACAGTACAAGACTTAGTTTGGTTTACGTCATGAATAATACACAGAACATACATTTTGAAGACGAGAAGTCGTTAGTTTGCACAGACTACTCTTCACATCTTAGAGTCGTCTTAAAAGTAAGCGTCTCGGAGATATACGAAAAAAAAGTTACTTCACAAAAATCCATTACTGCTTTCATATGTTTTATTCCCGACAGGATTTTTCGGGTATGAAAGTATGCTAGTATGCATTGCTTGTATGTCTTTTCTATTGTGACCGCTTGTAGTTTAAGTTGGATTGATTTAATTGTGAGGTATGATTCGATTCATATTCATCCTACGATTGTTTTACCGATTCAGCAACTCTTCCTGCATTAGTCGTAGCTCTTAACCAAATGATTTAAGGATTATGACGTTTATGAGATATATTTCATTTGTTTCTAAACATTTATCATACAAACAGCATCTTTTGTTCATTTATAATTATACATTTATATTCCTAAGGCAAGTCTCCAGTGATAGCGTGTTTTGTTGGCGTCGACCCAATTCTTCGTGCATTTATAAGCAACGGCCTCGTGACCTCGGATACTTTGTGAATTTTTTTCACACATTAGTGTCATATATAGTATGTTAATATTTTGCTTTTTTCCATCATCGAAGTCAGTTTTTATTACAGCATGATATAACCATTCTCCACGGTTGCTCCTACAATTTATATTAAATCATAATTACTTTTATTATTAGCGTTTCTACTGAAGAAACGAATAAATGCATATTGTTTTCTCAGTTGGTTAAATACCATAAACTTAAAGTCTGGGCTTTAAAGTCCTGTATCATGTTATTCCCGGAGGCCTAATTTGGTCCTCTTTCCCTTCCTATCCTTTTCCTTATAAAGAAAGGATGGGAAGTGGAAGTGGACTTTCCGGATGAGAGGATGCATGGAAATGTTTTCTTTCTGTGCATCCTCTCCTCTGTCGATTAAAGGTAGGCAACGCATATGCAATTGCGTATGTCTATGGGCAGCGGTCACTACGCTATTTCAGCGATTTCAGGTGGCCGCTCGCTGGTTTGCCACCTTATGAAATAAAAAAAAAATTCTGCGCTTATTTTCAAAAGTCGTTTTATGGATAACAATATGTTTCTGTATGAATACTTTAGTAGTTGAGGCCCACGGTAAAAACAAAATTAGTACTTATATTATAGTATCTTAATTGTTTGCACAATTGTATGCTTGTACTTCCTAACACAATCTCTTCGTAGAATCAATTATGCCCAGCGGTGTTTCCTAACAGATACGACTTTGGGACTTATAAGAGGGGAACAATATACTTCTTATTAAAGAGGACTTCTTATGTTTCGATTATGTATTTTTACAAAGTATACTTACATTTTATGTAAGTATATAAGATTAACTGTTGTCTACATTTGCTCCCACACAACTATTTGAGATTAGCTCACAAAGATTTTATGATGTTAAATAACCTAAAATTACGTCAATCAAACTTGGTGAGGCCGTTTGCGATGTTATGTTGCGGGCGTTTACTGTTCCGTAGGCTTATTAGTAACATAATTATACATATTAATTTGATAACATTTCCTACAACTCATTGGCAATGGTTTTTCGATTTTATTTATTTAAAATAATATTGAGAGGCGCCAGAGAGGTTTCTTATTTGTTTTGTAGCGACATCTCCGTTGGAGTGGGTCTGGCTTCTGCCAAGTCCATGTCGCAAACTAATAGAACAATATATCCCTGACCTAAATCGTCCACGCTACTTGGCGAGTTCATTTCGTTTTGATAGATGGACATGTGGTGTGTTAACTCTCTTATAATAATTCCAATGACACAATAAGTATTATTTACGCCTTGATTTAGGTTTATTAGGTAATCGGCTACCCAAATTCCAATTTTTGTAGATGTGTGATAAATAGAAGCGTACTTTTTACCAATGACCAAAATGTTAAAAATTATATTTCAATTTTTTTTATCGTTGTTACAGATTAGATCCTGATTTCAAGATTCGTCGACATCGAAACATGTGCTGTGGACTATATGAAAAGACAATGCAATAAGTTTTATGACAGTAATATAAATCGAATTTATAGATCTGAAGCGTGAAGGGTGTTTGTTTTCAAATGATCTAAATGTATTATTTAAAAGAACATTGCGCTGCAGTTTGCAGGCGCCGACTATGTTTGACTCGACCAAAGGCGCATTGCTAGTGGCGCCCTCTCTCTCTAACAGCTCGTGTTGGCTGAATGGTAAAGTTTGGCCTTCAGCGTTGCCCGCGCCCGCGGACATACTAAAGGCTCTATTTATATTTGCCCTCTCCATGGGAATAGTTTTCGCTAACCTTGTTCTTATCTGTGTTCTGAATAACCGACGTTACATTAAATACATTGATAATCAGGTTAGTATTGTTGATATTTTATTTAACATTAGATTAAAAAAATACTGGCTAACAAATAAAATTAAATTCGAAAAATATATTTGAAAATTTAAAAACCTAATTTTTTTTCGGTAAATTACCTAAAATCGTATGGAAAAATTAAAAGTTAGTGATAGCTTTGTTATGTTAAGCTATGAAAGAGAATTGAAAAAATGTACCGCTTTGATTTGTAATATTTTTATGTCGTACTTACAAATATATTTCTCGATTTATGCAACATATTTTTACAGCCTAGATATTTGTTGACGTCATTGGCACTAAACGACCTGTTCACTGGAATACTCATCGCTCCAGTGGCACTCCTACCCGCGTTATACAAGTGCTGGCCATACGGAGAAATATTTTGCCAAATACAGGCAAGTAACATTCTCTATTACTTTGAGATGAGCAAAAGTTAAGTACGTATTATAAAGACTTTCCATTTTCCAAACAATCTTTACACATAATCTATTTTTAAAACGAACGACATTAAATACAGTTAATTTCTTTATTAAATATGTTATAAAGCAAAGATTACATCGTGATTGTTGTTTATCAACTTTAAGTTACTAAAAGTTAGCAAGTGTTATTATGGAGACGAGAAAATGAGTAAAGTTACTGAAATAAAGTTATACTTTAAGAGGCGAAGTATAAATATAAAGTTAAGCAAGAAAACAGTAGTAGAAGCGATTTTTTTATTTATTTGAATTTTATCTCTATTTAAAAATGTTAGCACACATTTGACTCCGTACTTAATCTGTGATATGGAATTGTATAATAGATTAAATAGGGAAGCTTTTTTTTACAATACGGGCATCAGTGTTTGGACATAACATCGAAGCATTGCTATAATGCAACTTCTAAGCCATTGCCATTAAACATTGACGTAAGAACCTTATTGTCAGTAATTGCTTGAGCGTTGTAAAGGTAGGGGCTAGGGGGGTAAAGAGCGGCTAGCCCTGATTCCTTGGTACCCTTAAAGTTATGCTGTTAAAATTCCAATGACAAGTTAACGTAACAACTAAAACTAAATCGATTATATCTTTTATAGCTCGTTGGCTAATGGCTCATTTAGTGATCGTGCAGAAAATGTACAAGGCCGTCAAAGTTTCAAGTTCTTTGACTTCGTGCCTTATCTGCCAACAGGGCAGCGCCGTTGTCGTTGCTTTATAATTAATTTCCTTTAACGGTAATTACCACGCTATTGGAAAGTCACTGTTCCGAAATACAATTACAATTTATATGCAATGTTCGAAAGTCTTTATTTAACTCATCATCGTTAAGATTTTCGTTATAGATTATTTAATAAACAAGTTAATAGAAATAAGAAGTTTAAACAGTAATTTGCTATACTTGTTTAGTAGTTGATTAGCTTTTGTTTCAGTAACAAAATAGTTTTTCTTTCAGGCACTATTACGTGGTGCTGTGAGTCAACAGAGTGCGGTTATTTTAGTGTGTATGGCCATTGACAGGTATTTGTATTTGCTCCATCCAAATACCTATCAAAAGCATTCGAGTAAAAAGGTATGCTTTATTGCATTTACTATTTAATATTGCATAGTATTTCTTTCTAATCTAGTCGTGGGAGAGAACTTTAAAAAATTTATTACTTTAGTAGTATTTAAAGTTTATCTTTTATTGCAGGGTTGCGTATTAGTTATAAGCGTGACTTGGATTTTGTCAGTATCATTATTCGCGATCATGGTTCTCCCCAGATCTGGGTATTACTTCAACTCTACGGGCCTAATGGCTTGTGATGTGTTTCACAGCAGAGTGGCTTTTAGGTAAACAAAATTCATTCTCATATTACATGTAACCATTTGTTTCTAATTGTAACTAATCTTTGACGTTTGTTTTAGAATATTATCCTGTTGTGCTTATTACTTCCCAACAACAATGGCTCTGATGTACTGTTATGGTTCGGGATTCCACGTCAGTAAATCGAGGACAAAATGTGATCAAGAACCAACAAGACCCAATGGTGTACCTGTAACATGTTCCAAAACAAGTCACGGAGAACTAGAAACAGTTGTAAGTGTCAATAAATTTGTTTATAATTGAAGATAAAGTTAAAAACAACATTTTAGTACATTATTCAATGTAAATTTAATTTTTTAAAACTAATTTCTTTTAATTGACTCTTATATTCGTATTAATATTATCTGTTTTTTTAGCAAATTCAGGCACCAATTCGACCTCATAGTCTAAGTACGTCTCGTACGATGGCAGCCATGTCTTTGGGTTTCATTGTTATGGTAACACCAGCTACAATAAAAGAAGTCGTAGCAGCATGTACAGGATGTAGAGTAAGTAAAACTTTCTTATCTAATACAAAATCAAATTGCCTATATTAAATATCGATATTTTCTCAGGTACCACCATCGCTTGACTTCATTGTGACGTGGTTGGCATTAAGCAATAGTTTCTGGAATCCATTCCTTTATTGGCTTCTAAATGGTCACTTTCGAAGAATCAGCAATGATTTAGTCCAGTATTACGTAAGTTAATATTTTACATAAACTATGAAATGCTTGATAAATACGTAAAATGAAACTGACAATGAATTATTTACACAGGTTTGTTGCCGCAGAAAGAAGAGTTATGCATTCTATCAGAAAAGTACAGGATGTTGCGGTTCGCCAATTACTTCTGAAGGCATTCATTCGAAAGGTGAATTTGAAGGCCTCGGAGAGAAATATTGGGGAGAAATTTTAGAACGTACTGTTTCATCTACTTCTTTACATGCTATCCAAAAAGCTTGTCATAGAGACGTTCTTCGGTGTACTGGATCATTTAAAGGCTGCCCAAGTAATAGCTGTAAACATGATCCTAGATACTACGATGGATATGGACCTACAGAATACAGACAATTTGACCATTCAGCATTTCAAATAGAGTCATGTTCTCGTCAGTGTAGGCTGAAAAATTCAGACTTTTGTCTATTTCGACCAAATCCAGAATTTGAATGCGATCGATCACGATCAAATTTGAGCTTAGATGAGGGAAATTTGGGAAAAACGTGTAATGGCAGACATTCTGAATTGTGAGAAATACCTAACTGTCCGGTTTTCGGGCACAGAAGCAATAGTGTAGGTATGTATCCGGGAGTGGAGCATTTTAATTCAAGTGTCAAATGGAAGTTTAATGATTCATCGTGCATAGAAAATGATAATGTACATAATTTGGAACATAACCTTGATAGGATACGTAGTCTGAGTCATGAGCGAAATTTTATTCAATATGGTGGCAAAGATCACTTATTGGAGGTGGAAGTGAATAATGTGGTTGAAGATGATTCAGATGAAACCAAAGACTGTATGAGTGGTTGTCGCGAAAGTTTTGATGAAAAAGGTGAACATTGTAGTGTACCGAAATTTTCACGACACTCTTCTCTCTCAAACAGAGAATTAGACGTTATTAAAGAAAGTTCAAGAAGCTCCAGTGATACGGAAGTGACGTTGACGCGATGACTTCCGAAGGTGACTTTTCATAAGAAAGTGGATGTTGTTCACATGGAACATTTTTAGTAAAATAAAGGGAGAGATAGTGATTACGATTATGTAGAAAATTGATGTGTTTCTCTGTTAAGAATTGTAATTTTTTAAAATATACGTGGACCATATTTTTTTTGTTTGGGAGTCTTTGCTTGTAAGTAACGAATACAAAATAATATATTTAGCAGAATACATTCCAGAAGAACTGTTAGTATGGTTCTTTTGTATATCATCAGCTCACTATACGTCCCCACCGAGGGACTCAGAGCCTACCCTAAGTTAGGGGTGGGGGGGGGGGTTTGTATATACCTACTATAAAAGATTTTTTATCACATACAACTGATGATAGTATATCTTAATGATGTTGCTAACTCATTGTAAAGTGTAGATTTTTTTTGTAAATTTTATAATAGTTTATTAAAAATTTGTAATTTAGAATTGCAATAAATGACTATATAAGTTTCCTAAAATACTATTCATTGTGTCGAAATATTCTAAATTTTTAATAAGTATTCTGTACCATGTAAAAATATTAATTATTTGTAAATAAAATTAAGTAGAATTATTATAATGTAAATTGTTTTAAGGTTTTCCGATGTGCATTATTTTCTTTTCGTCTAGAATTTCTATCAGTAAATTTATATTTTGTTTAATATCTACTTGTTAATTTGTTAAATATAAACGTAACGAAGGAAAGACTGTTCCGAAATATTAAAAGCCGCACAATTCTTGAATGTGTAAGAACTTTGCATTTATTTTTGTCTTAACTGGAGATTGATTATATCATTATCAAGAAGGGAATAAATTGGTCTGTTGATAAATTTGCTGTATTTATTTACAACCTATTTATATACTATATAGAAAGTTTGCTATGCATCATTAAATCAATCTTTATATTTTTTTAAAGTGACCCTTTTAACATTTTTTTAATAAATTAAGGGTAATAAGAATCAAAGAAGGTTTTACTCAAAATGCGTTAAAATTTCGAATACATTTTATTATTTCTTCGTATTTTTAAAACAAAAGAAGTGATTTCAGTCAAGTATTTAATTAAACATATTGTTAGGATGAAAAATACTTTTCCAAGGCTTTACTTTTTAAAAATAGAAGTATATAATAAAGACAAGCTCAAGAAGAAGCTACTGTTGTTTTTCTTAGAAAACTTTATCTAGTTTATACGTCGCATCTTTTCTATATTATGAGATATAAAAGTATATTAAATTTATTTTTATAGTAATGGTTATTATAAGGTGGTGTTCACAACAAGTATATTGTCCGTTTACTGATACCTAGACTGTATAGCTTGCAATGATTCTAGGAATGTAAACTTACAAACATATCTCATTATCTTATAGTCAGTCGGTCAAAAGTAAACTCTGTTACCTTCCGTTACCTTCAGATTGAAAGCTTTATCAGCGGTGGTTGAACACTTAATGCTCTTAGTTTAACCTTCACAAAGAGTAATTTACCTCAGAGGACCTTGACAAGGGTAGGAAAAGGTCCCATTGAAATGTGTCAGTAACAACTTCATTTTCAGATTAAAATACACATAGCAATACCTAATATGATTATTACTTAACTAGCTGTCGCCTGCGACTTCGTTCGCGCGGAGTAGAAAAAAAACATAAACCGTCAATAAAGATCAAATTCATTCTACATTTTTATTTAGAAAAAGTTTATATGGGATAAAAGGGCCGTGTTTGGGGTTTTCCCCGCAATTATTTGAATTTTTCTCACCTTTAATACCTTTCCTGGACCTCCACGAACATTTCAAGACCAAGATAAGATAAATCCGTTCAGCTGCACTCGAGGTTTTAGCAAGACTTATGAACAGCAATTGATTTATATATAGATAATATACAAAAAGAGTATCATATTATATAAAACTTAAATTTAAAGTAATTTTAAACTTTCAGACTTAATAATATTAATTCTTTAAGAATTGAATAATAATCTTTTACATTTTATGAAAAGCGTAGACTTACAACTCAGAGTTGAACTTCCAAGTAAGAAATAGGAGTTAATATATTTTACGGAGCGAATTAAACTACATTTAGCTTTTCACGGCTCTTCACTAGTTAAAACTTCTACATAACGTAAATTATCTTTCTCAATGAAAACTTAGATTCTCTTCGTAATTTTCAACTTCAAATATTTTAACAGTAAATAAAAAAAACTTGACACGATTTTTTATAGAGTAAGATGACAAACGACCATCGGATCGCTTAGTATTAATTGATCCGACACCCATGGACATACGCAACACTAGAGGAACGCATTTTATCGAAAGTGTTGATAATTATCCTGCTAATTTAAGGTATGCAGATCGAAAACTTTTTGTACATGTTTTTGAGGAGCAGTCACTTTGGTATATTAACAATAATCAGGCCGCTTGCACGTTTGCTCGCTTTTAATAAAAAATAGTATGTGTGATTTTCAGATTACTCAATTGCCGATTCTAATTTGGTCCAATTAGGATAGAAATCGTTATTATATTAACTTAAGAAAATATAATCTGTCTTACCAAATCGAAGGTTGTTAGATAATTATCAAATCCACTAATTAATCAATTCATGCGGCCGTAAATTTACGTGTTCATTTCGAATCGCGCATACAAATACACTGAATTGATTTATCTCCGTCCCGAACATCGCAAAAACGGTATCACATCCATCTATTAATATATACCTATTAATTATTCTTGTATCAACAAACATTTAGTTTTAAATGGAACCAGACATATAGTTCGGTTCCAATTAATTTATTATATTACAGCTCGAATCAGTGTATATATAATCAATTTACTAGGATTATATAGGGTTTAAGAAAAGAACTATACCAAGAATATGAAATCACATCACTGACTAAAACATAAAAATGGATTTTTTATAACAACAAAATTATCGTAAAACAATTAAAGCGCCTGTTTCTTTGTAACATGCAAAGTATTCTGCTTTCTGTTATAGTCTAATAATGGTCTGTAAAATGGCATTAAAACTTTTATATCGTCATGCATTTTGCGCTCATCAGCTAAATAAGCCATTAGCTGTTAGCGCATCAAGCGTAGAGACCGTAAAACTTTCAGTAATTCTATTGTTCTCTGCTAAGCTTTTCAGGGATCATTAAAAACTTTAAACAGTATTAAAGCAGTATTTAAATTTTTTAGTAATGCAATAAACAGATTTTTTTCATTTTATGCTAACGGATCATTATGTGCGAGTCTAATAAATTATTTTATAAAGATTAAATTATAGTTAGTGAAAGTAACGTCGTAATCAATTAAATAAATTAAAAGCATATAGGGCGTCGGTGGCTCAGTGGTTGCGTACTTGACTTAGAATCTACAGGTCCTGGGTTCGAATCCCACCACATACCGAACCTCATAGGAAAATACCGAAACCCTTAGATCATCCATTTATGTCGCCAATTTACGCCAATTTTTATTTACGTATAAACTATCCGACGTTCTTGCGGTGAGGGAAACATCTTCACGCAACCTGACTAACCTATCCGTGAAGAAATTCGAAGACATGTGTGAAGTCAACTAGCCCGCACTGACCTAGCGTGGTTCACTATGGCCTGGCGATCACTTACTTAGGGTATACTCCGAGCTCCTCAGTGGGGAAATATGGTGAGCTAATGATGATGATGATAAGTATATAAAATTTGGACGAAAAATGTTAAGAGATTTTACTAAAAAAAGTTTATCTAAAGGCATTGTATCAACTACGTGGGAGGAAAATTGAACACGTGTCGAATGTAAATGGCTTATAAAAGAAACCTTTTCAGTAATCATCTTCATAACAATCACAACTTTTTCTTTTACGTACAAAGTTAAAAATGTTCCTTCAAAATGTACAAAGTAATACAGTGACGAAGTTTTAATTCATATGTATTAATTGAGGAAGAAGTAATGAACAAAAATGATATTAAAAAAATAATAAACTCACGAGATATAGATCTTACTAATATTAGATGGATGGATGGACGTTTGTTAGAAGGTATCTCCGGTACGGCTTTTGATGAAATTTGGCACACATTTATAACATAGTCTGGAAGATCACATTGGCTACTAATCAAGATTTTTTTTAATCCACATGGACGTAGTCGCGAGCGAGAGCGTAATTGTTGCGCGTCAGTTCTATACATTATTGAAATTCATTATGGAATGAAATGGCATTCTCGAAACAAATGAACTTTTCCTAGCCCCCTAGTAGATATATTGGAATCGAATCATTGAATAATGGAATCTGTATCCGAACCGTTAGCATAAGAAATGTAAACAAATTATAGCACGCATCGGTTGACTTGTATGTTTTTATTACGACTCCTTATGTATGAAAAACTTTTTCAAAGAGATATAAGAAAATATCGAGGTGAATTAGAAGTAGGAAAAGAGAATTTTTATGACCCGTCTTACATATACATCAGCTTTGTGTACTCAGGAAGACCTAATATTATTATGTTTGCTTGTTATTGAAATAATTTGAAGAACACACACTGTTATTACATTATGTACAAACCATATAACTGGTTTAGTGGATTTTTTTTGTGTAAGATTAATGTAATATTTATAATAAAAATTAGATAGAAAATAAAGATATTCTGTATCTCGATAAAGTAAAGTTGTGTCATCATTTTTTTACAATGATTTATTTATTTTATGTTAAGTATTACCTTTGTTTATTACTGAAAACACTTTATAGGTAAATTATTAAATGAAATATAGAAATATATTAATTAAAGTTTGTTTCTAACTATCTCTATTTAACTTAAATTTTAATATGATTTCGTAAGCATTTCCTCTAACTTGTTTGTGCTATTACTGCCAAGACAATAAAGTTTTCACCAAAGTAATAAGGTAAAGTAACAAATAGTCCATTTTAAAATAGAGTTCTTTAGTAACATTAATAATACATAATTCCATCCCTTTCATTGCTTCTAAATAAATAAAGACAACAGTATGTGTCAATATAAATGTTACCAGTAGAGCATCACAGTAAAGTAGATTGCACTAAATGAAAGAATATATCCAGCATCACGGTTGCTAATTAAGACAAAAGACAGTAGACGTCGCTGGCGGTTAGATTTATGTTTAAGCTTGATTTATTGCCGTCTTCTTGCTTGTAATAAACATTTTTAAAGTAATTATAATACTGGAACAATGTACTAACTATTCAATTTTTATGAATAAATATAAAAACATCGATATTATTAATTTAAGTCTAACATTAAAAGTGCAGAAACAAAACACAAACAAAAAACAAAAGTTTAATTTAATTTATCAAAACTATGAAAAAACAATTTTTTCTGTTTTTAAGGTATGAACCTCAGAATACCTAACCTTAATTTTAAATACAAGTTGTACAGTGTTATTATATTTAAGCATAAGAGACAAAACCACTTCAACATAAGATAGACATAAGTATAAGTAGGAAGACACTTTTAGACAGGCCTTTTCTGTGGATATTCTCAAAGATCGCTGCTACGCTTCCTTTAGAGAACTCTTCAGTGGTAGGAAAAATAAACTATGTTCTATATTAATCACTTACTCGTATACTTATTTGACGTGAAAAGAGATTTATTATGTTACATGAATACACCAATGAAACTTATTTACTAGCCAGAGAAGAGTTATACTCTACATATAGCACGTATTTTCGTACTATTACAAGGGATTATTTTGTAATAGGAAATAGCTTTAGTAGATTTACTGACTTATTTTCTTAGCAAATTATTTGTAGGGTATTAAGGGTAGTGATACTTATATATTAAGGATAAAAACAGAGGCGGCGCAAGGCGTGGGCGAAGTAGACGCTCGCCTAGGCCGCTTTGGGGGGCATAGCCCTAGAGGGGCAAATAATAAGTCAAAAAGGTAAAAAACTCCGCTAATATATATTTAATATCATTGTTCAAAGAGATCTTACATTGGGGTCTTAAGTCTCCCAAGGTAGTAGGCTTGATTGTCGCCGGAGAAGGCTGGTGTAAATATAGGATAAAATTAAAAGTAAATTTGCGATATCGAATGGAAAATTATTATACAATTAATTTAATCTCATGAATTCATTTATAAGCGTTATTGTCGACGAATGCATGTATTAAGAATAACTAATTATTGTAAGGTATGTTCCAAAAATAGATGATGAAAAATAGAATGTGCTATTTGTTACTAATTATTTTAAAATAACTCAAAAATTAAAAGTATTAATAACACCGTTTAAATACCTTAGAGAGTAGAAAATAATTTAAAATTTGAACATGAAAACAAATTAAAAAGCTTTCCACTCTCTAGTGGTTATTTATTGGGGCGTTCAAGCTGAGAGTTCTCATAGCAATTTAACTTCAGCAGCAACCATCGCGGATTACGATAAAATTATTAATCAAAATAACAAAGTTTCTTGTCATCGACCACTACTTTATAATAGCATTAATTGCATTTAATCTTGAAACAAAAGATCTATTTTCGGTCGTTCAAATATAATTGAGTTCTCGTTGAAACTTTGTTTTAGACGAATTACTTTAATGTAAAAATCTTTCCAAATATCTGGTATAGACAGAAAGATAAATACTAAATCAACTTGACATTATTTTACATTAAGGGTTAACGCCCACTCGTCAAATCTTCGCCCACTCGGCCTCGCCTCGCTCTAATAGGCTTGTTAAATATTAAGATTTTGCGAATGTTTTACTGTTTTTCATGTTTGCAAAACTAACTAACTAGGGTAAGCGACCATAATTAGGCCTTGGCGTCCGACGACAAAAGTCTCCACTTTCCCTGATCTCGTGCTGTCTCAACCCAGTCCTAGATATGTAGCCTTATATCCGTCTCATACATCCAGCGATACCTGGGACAGTCAACTGGGCGACAACCACTGGGTCCTATGTATACGCGTTTGACAGTTCAACATCATCCATTTTCATGTTTGAAAAGCAAATTAAATTTGTGATGTCTATTGAGCAATAAAATGTGATTTCAGTGCAACGAAGTCTCATGTGATATCTAGTTTATTGTAAATTTTATAGCACTGTTGAGAGATTTTATTACTTCCATCACGGTATACGTTCAACTGTAAGAACCCATTTTGATGTTTATACTTGCCAATGTATTTATTCTGATATTGCGAATGTTCTTCGTATTTTTTAATCAAAATTATACGAAATGTATTGCTAGAAATTAATCGTTTTTTTATGTTTTCAAAGAGAATATAAGGGACTGGCTGTATGTTTTGATAGTGTTTTTAGGTGTATTTTTGACTATAAAATAAAAGAGTTGTATACATACTTTTTATCACATTAAAGACAAGGAACCGTAGGAAGTATTATTTCTAAAAAAGATTGGAATCCTAGTGTGGAAACTAACCTTCCTATAACTTTCTTATATAAATTTGTGTACCTTTGAAACTTCACTAATAAAAATTCCAAATAAAGAATACCTGTACGGTTTCCTTACGTATTCCACAATCAAGCGAAACTTTGTTACACAAAAGTGATTTGTACAAATAAATACTCCACAGGAGGAAGTTGTACGGTTTGGGTCAAGCTAATAAAATAACGGGGAATTTTTGTTTAACTCTGTTGTTTTAGAACAAATTATAACGACCTTTATTATTTGTTTGGGATGATTAGAGCTGGATTGTTTAAATATGAACATTTAATTCTTAGTAATTTTATCTTCAATTTTAAATTTTTGGGACATTAATAACAAATAAATAAGACTAATATACATTGCTTTTGACATTATAATTCTGGCTAAGGACGTAATACAAAAAAAACAGTTTTGAAGTTATTGTAAATATAAATAAAATTGTATAGTCCACGATTGAAATATATAAATACTCAGCTATAATTAATAGTCTAACATTGAGGTATATAACTAGAATAGTATTGTATGATTAGTAATATTATTTAGAAAATAAAAACATGGTATTTATGTAAATATACTCAACATTATATAGACGTAAATCTCTTCCATGTTGTTAATAAGTTCGACTAGCAATGTCTGATACAAAGTTATCAAATTAAAAAATTTCCCAACTCAATTTGGTTCATCAAAAACTTTCATCAACCTTTTTATATAATCGAGTAAGGAAATATAGAAAATAAGCAAGCGATTTTATAGAATGAGATGTTGGTTTCCTATTTTCGTCTGGTTTCTTTTGTAATAAATAAAATCATTTTGGCAACTCAATTTATATGCAAAATCAAATGTTACCTACAGTTATTTTAGCGGTAACATAATTGAATATTAAACGAGGTAACTCTATACGGGTAATGCGTATTGTGATAAATAGACGTGCATTTTGTATGTCGTCAAAATTAAGCCGAACAACAAAATGTGTTCATGAAAATTTAATTAATAATTTCACATTTTGTTCATTATTATCCTGTAATGATCCGGTTTGTTAAATGATCCGTGTTAGTGTTTAGTTAGTTTCAATTTTTTGAGTAAATTTTACGAATAACATAATTTTTTTGAACACGACGTGGTCAAAAGCTACTGTGAATTTGAAATAAAGACAATTTATATCAGGATGTAGGCGATTATTAGAAATTGAACTATTTACTAGATAAGAATTAATATTTATAAAATTTTACTCTTCTGTAATGTAATTTCAGATAACGGCAAAAACAATTATATAGCAATATTTAAGGGTTCCTTTAGAGATAAGCCTAAGAATCGTGCGAACAATGTTCGACTGTCGCATCAGAACGGGACAAACGTACCGCGAGAAAATGTTGAGTTCTTTGTCATAAAGAATACATGTATTTCCTTATTATTTTATTATACTTTCTTAGTGGGAGGTGCACTTCCCACGATGTGATCTAATGAATTTCACAATCTTTCGGCTCGAGATCATCCTCCTTAACTAATCGCCTTGAAATAATTTTATGATTGCTTTGACCTACTTCTTACGTAGATTAGCTGTTGTTATTGTTAATTAATTGCTTTTCTTTTTCCTTTTTAGTATTTCCTTTCGTATTATTCGGGAAATAAGATATTACTATTATTTGAATCATAAATCTTTATTTCCTTTCGCATATTAATAGCAATATCACGGAATAGGTACAAAAATATAAGATAGCGGTAATTTTGATTTTTAGAATAATCATATAATTATAATCTAAGTGCATAATTGTTGGTTACTGAGACCAATATATCTGCATAAAACATATCATCCACTTCGTTATCTTTGACTAAATATTAATAATACATAACACCATGTTTTAAACGGGAATTTTGGTATCAGAAACCTAAGGTAACTTTGTCTACCCAGAGCTGGATGTGATGACCAGATGTTTTTAGAAGCTATCATATTAGCCTTCAGTTTAATAAAACTTTAATAATAATAAAAGTGAATCCGAAAAATATTTATCTGGGCCCGAGTAGTGACGGAAAAAGGTTATTTGAAATAAATGGCATGACTTTATTACCAGTCACCTGGACTTTCGTAGTCCGAGATAGCATAAATCATTGTCTGGCATAAATCTTGTCATACAAAAGTTCTAAGATGAAAACTATATAATAGAAAAATTTACGTATTAAATTTTTCGAGAGTTTAATAAGAAGGTTATTGACAGCTTAATTATTTCTTATCTTGAACGCAAAAAATTGTCATCTAACCTTCAGCATTATTTTTACGGAGCTTATGTGAAGGGCTCTGTCGACATTTCAGTGTACCAGCTCACGTACACTATTCTTTTTTATTTCTATTATCTGTGGAACCGAGCTGAATTGTAATTGAATGAACAGTTAGTTGGATTTTTGTTTATTATAAAAATGTAAGCTGTAATGTTGCATACCAACTTAATAAACGTAACAAAATTGTCTAGAAAAGAAAGGTAAGCCAATTCGATCAATGCGTTGTAAAAAGTATTAAGCTCGGATCTTCAAGAATCGATACAGATAAAAATCTGTTTTGTGACAGATATTAATACAGGTATAGGGCGAAAATGTTTCTATTAGTGAATTATTAAACTTGATAGATATGAAGATTATATAAATGTATAATAAGTCCTGAAACTTATACGTTGGAGTAAGTAAAAGTTTCAACTTCAAAGTTTTATCGACCGATTATTTGGTAGGTGAAAAAATACTCCAAAAAAAAAACAAAGAACAAAAAGATGAAATCTTAAACTCTAAGAAGCGATCAAATTTTCGTTGTTTACGTTCTACAAAATTCAAAGCAAGTCCGAATATTTTGTTACGAAGTTTCACAACTTTAATAATGTCTTAAATTGCCGAAAATAAAATACAGCATCATAAAATTGTTATAGGACTCCAAAGCCGGCTCTGGGAGGAAGTTGTAAAGTTACTGTATACAGTAATAAAACTTCAAATGAAAAAAAAAACGTCAGTGACCAGTTAACTGAGTAGTCAGGAAGCATGACGTCATGACTGAAGACCCCGGATCAAACCTGATTAGTACTAATACTATTTTTTTGCTAAATTATGTTTTTTTTAATTCTGCGCGGACGGAGGAGCGGGCGACAGCTAGCTAGCTAAATAAACCTTAAGGAAGGACTAGCTTACGCCAAAAGGATAATGTGATAAAAAATAGCTCTACTTCTCTCTTCACGCTACAGTCGTATTCTTTAAGGTTGTAATGTAACCTCAATTCATCCGATCATTACTAGAACAAATGCGTTTGTCGACTTTATAGCATTTCGCGACAGGTACGTGTGCTCTAAAATGCTGGTAAAACCTTTTAAATACGAACATTTTTCGATGAAACATTACGCTATTGTAACGTTCAAAATGTGTCAGAGTAAATAATACGCAACGTAAGATAAACGTCGGGTATTGTTAGCAGTTAATAGCAGAAGCGAATCATTCTTACGAAAAAAAAAAATTAGTATCGAACACAACTTTTATAACATAAAAGTTAATTGTTTTTTACAGTGTACTCTTACAAAAACATTTCAAAAACTTAAAGGTAGGCAACCCATCTGCAATTGTGGATGTCCATAGGTAGCGTTTATCTTAGTATTCCGGTGGTCAATTGCACCTTTACCACCGTAATAAATAAAAAAATCAAAATCGTATAAATGGTTTTTGCTACCGCTTTATACTTGACCTTTGGGAGAGATTAAAGAGGCGTTTCTTCGACGCAATTCAATTACGCGCCTGTCAAAACTGTATCAATCAATCACCGACACGCAGTGTTAACCGAAATGAATTTCGATGCAATTGAGCTTATATCACCTATATTGATTTACGAATGCGAACTCTTGACTTTTATTGATGCACACAAAGTAAATTAATCAACAAAAAACATAGGAATGTCTATCATGTATTTATATGTAACGGTTTTACCGTGGATTTGTGTCCAAAAGCTCTTTATAAAACAAATCGTCTTCCCTGTCATTATCTTTGACTTTAGAAGACAGAGATGAAAATATGTTTTAAAACAGAGATTTTGAACTCGGAAATCCACGGATAGTATTTTACCGAGTGATGATATTGTTTATGTCACAAGAAGTAATAAAAATATCTAGCAAATTCTTGTTTATTTAGATCACACCTAGAAATTAAAATTAGACCCATTTCCTGTTAAACAACGTAACAATTGGTACTTAGGAATACTAAAACCAAACATCATCAAAACACAAATAATCTTATAAGTGGAAAAGTTTGAATATTTCTTTTGCAAAGGATAGGTATAAAATACGAGAATTCGAATGGTCATAAGGAAAAATCGTAAATCAAGGACCTGTTTCATAGATTGCTCTATACATCTCTTTTATTACTTTCACAGGAAGAGATCATTAAAGCAATATTAGTAAGAAAATTCGTAAGAAAACGGTAGTAGCTTGGCAAACAACACCTTGCGATAGTTGTCTCATTGATTCGTTGCTTTATAGGTTTCATTAAAATGAAATAATCGTGGAATAAATCATTAAAAAAATATAAATTTAGTAAGAATAAACTGATATAAAAACGGCTTAACACTCACGTATATTCGTCTGGTGGCGGCACCGACTAGTTTCGAGCCCATCGGGGGCCCTTCATCGGTTTAGTATAATGTTTCACGAAAGTTTGAGTAATTTATTAGTAAGAATACTTAGGAACTCAACAGTTACAAATTTTCAATTTGGGCTAATACCGTAAAACATATATTGATTGCGTTTATTTGACTGATTGGAACATCACTAAACATCAGAGATTATTTTTGTTTTTTTTTTAAATACTATACCTTACAATTTTTCCTCATTTTTCCAAAGCTTGTATTTTAAGAAGCGTTACTGCGTTATAGAAGTTAAAAAACTTCCCTGTCATGTCATTTAATAAATTCAATTTATTATCATTAACCTAATTCACTGTTATAACATTTTATGGAAAATGACAAAGCGTACATCTTTTTAGCCGCGGTGAAAAAACTTGCAAAAATTTAACCTTCCTTGCAATTTACTTACAAGTAACGTGTAAACGGTAACAAAAACTTTGTCATTATAAATTTGTAATATTTTTTGTATATTTTCTCTCCAATCATTAATATGACTTTTTATACCAAATAACTTAAAATAAATTCCAGCTTGATATTTTCACGCGTTTTTGAGAAAAACGGTCTTGACAGACAAACGGACGGACAACAAAGTAATCCTATGAGGGTTCCGTTTTTTTCCTAAGAGGTACGGAACCCTAAAAAGGATTAATTACTTCACGAGATATTCCTGTATTTTCTTATGTTTTTGATTTTCATACGTGTAAAATATTATATTATTACAATTGAATTCAAAATGCTCAATCCTTTTAATCCTACAAATTTTCAGTTATTCATAAAATTTTAATTGCATTCAAAAAGGTAGACGAGTTGATCCACAGATTAATAAATTGATTGCAGAGAAGCAATTAAATTGATTCATATGTATTGTTTTTAATTCATTGGATTTTATTTTATTTTTATAACAGAAGGGGGCAAACGAGCAGCAGGAACACAAAGGTGTTCAACAACGCCCATGGACATCAGCAATACCAGAGAAACCGCAGATGCGTTGCCGGCCTTTGAGATGGTGATAAGCTCGCTTCTTGAAGGACCCTATGTCGTAGCGGTTTGGAAATACCGCCGAGGACAGACCATTCCACAACGCTGCTGTACGAGGCGGGAAGTTTCGCGCAAACCGCACGGTTGTGGATTGCCAGCCATCGAAATAAATTTAACATCGCTCGTTTATTCCGACTTGTAATATTTAAAATAATAATATTAAAAAATGCATGTAATGTAATTTGTGCATGTCTATAATTGAAAACACATTATAACATACATGTGGTGAAGTGGTGGGCAGAATAAAAGATTTTCCTCTTCTCATTACTTTATTCACTATGTTTAAAATATCTTTACACTTGTACTAGTTTCGTCTTGCCGTCCTTCACACCACTCATTCTGTTCGCTCTCATATCTCCATTCCATTCTGTCCGATCAGTCATTCACGCATCTCAAACTTAATTGTCTAACATTCGTTCAAAAACCACAGACCTGCATACATATGTAAAATGTTTGTGTGAATTTTGTCATACAATTATTTTGTAAACACAAGGACAAACAATTTTTTTTTTATATTTTATTTTATTTCATATCATAGATTTAAGACTATATGTAATTACTAGCGGGCCCGACAGACGTTGTCCTGTCTACACGTCTTTAATTTGAATAAATTAATATGAAGTTAATATTTTATGAAAATTGTGAATCTAAACCATTCCCAGATCCCCTTGAACACACACAAAAAATTTCATCAAAATCGGTCCAGTCGTTTGAGAGAAGTTCAGTGACATACACACTCACAGAAGAATTATATATATAAAGATAGAAATAAGAATTTCGATTATTTTGTATGTATGATATTGGCTTGTCCTAATAAATAAATAAATATTGGTTTACCATTTTTCCCTAAACATCAATACGAAATATAAACATGATAGAAAGCGTAATAAAAATTACTATTCCTACAGGTGAAATTCCAAGAATTTCTTATTAACAAAAGTAGAGCATACTCAGAACGCAAATAGGATTCCAACAGTCCTTCAAATTGATAAAAGCAGGTACGCAAAACATCCTCAACCACTCCAGATGTTTATTAAAAGAATTCAAGAATGCGAACAGTATGATATCCACTTATAAACCTACAAATTATCGAAAAAAAATATTTGTAACTTGCTTAAAAAGATAAAGTGTAAAATCTTGGATAATAAATTGTCTGACTATGATAAATTTTTTTTAGTTGAATACAGTTATCATAAAAATATAAAAGGGCATTTTCATGCCAGCCAATTCAAAATTTTCAAATATAAGTTTTAAATACATTCATATATCATTAAGAACTAGCTTATACCCGCCACTTAGTCTACGCTACGTGATAATGTAGCTTGCTAGTGAAAAAGAATTTTTGAAATCGGCCAGTACGTATTGACGTTACATACAAAAATACAAATATATTTTTTTATAATATTTATATAGTATAATAGTATTTAGAGGAGCCCTTCGTTCATTGATAACATGTAGGTATATTTTATCTACACACTCTAAATAAACATAATTTCTTCTCTCGTAAAAATCACAATGTATCTGAAAACCCGTTTACGAAATGCTAAAATCTCAATAAAGACTAGGCATTCGTAAAATACTCGTCCCTTAAACTACTTTTGTTCGAGGCTCGAGATCGCAATCGTGATATTTACTACGAATTGCTGTTTTATTTCGTCACGCCGCAAGAATCCGCTTTTGTGATTTCATTACTTTTCTCTTTATATTGTTTATCATTAAGCTTAAAAGTATCCCTTTTTCTTAAAATCTAACATTTACTTTTCCTAACTGTCGTCCGCGACATCATCCGCTTGGCATTAAAAAAAGTTAATAAGTAGTCTATGTGTTCTTCCAGACTATGTTCTACATCTATGCCAAATTTCAGTGAGATCCGTTTAGCCGTTCCGGAGATACGTTCAAACAAACATCCATCGATCTATCCATCTAAACATTCGCCTTTATAATATTAGTAAGTTTTAAATATAAAAGCTTTATTATGCTAAGGCATTCATTAGATTGTATAGATTATCATTTACAGTGTAGTCTTATTCTTAAATCTCTATAAAATTGTGAACATATAAATGGTTAAATTCAATAAAGTCTGAAACGGAAACAAGTGTAAAATTTATGCTAAGTATATTGAGGCTGACGCACCCACTCATTCCCGATATGGCTTGAAGCCAATGGAGTGATATTTCTCGTCTCGCTAAATCTCTTGGCAACAGATGAATTTCAACATTTTCAAATTGGATTTATTTTCTTCCCATGCTATTGAAAAAAATGGATATGTGCCATGTGCAATTTAATTATGTTTATGGTAAAATCATTGTTATCTATTGGTTACAATTGCTTTAAAATGTTGCATAAAATTGTATATTACTTTTGTTTCACAAACTTTTATTATTATTCATAAAAAATAAAATGAAATAAAATGTTTCTTTCATGTATTTTTTTTTGTATCTGGCCGACTGACTGGAGGATTCTGTTCTTCGCGGTTTTAACCCTTCTGTTTTACTCCATGTCGCTAAAATTGTTTATTAATTTGAAGTTATGGTAACATTTTTTATTGTGTCTTTATAGTGGTTAAATTCTTAACAAGTGAAGATTTAGTATGGGAAAAGTAAACATTAAGTAGTGCTTAATTTATATTTAAATGGCTCATAGTGTGGCAGTTCTCTTATATTTAATAAAATATGTACAATGTCATGTCAAGTCAATGTCAAATGTCGAATGAACTTACAATAGTAATATAGTAAGTTATGCTTCGACAATTTTAATATATACAGCAAACTAAGCGTTCGTCAGTACTCCAATACGATGACAATGTATAAATTCAAGACAAGGTTGTACTAATATTTACTAGCACAGTATTGTACGTATAATTTAGCTCCATATATCATAAATTAATTACGTATTCATGTACCTCCTTTAAAAAGGATTTATATCTTGGTATTTATTTATCAAAAAAAGACGACACACAGACGAAACGGTGATTTATTTTCACTTAACATCTGTCTTCTACGTAGTAATGGTATTTAACCAGACGAGCCAGCCCATTGGTGCAAAATGTTAATAGCATTTTTAAATAGCTATCAATAACACGCTACTAGCATTAAAAGTATATGACGGACATTATTCACCTTAGTACTGTTCCCTTTAGCTTTATAAAAGCGTGATAATCTCTGATTTATGATAAAAAAAAACCAGCAAAATTATTTTTGTTTATAGATACTATGCTCCCCGGGAGTCACGCTTCCTTAATTAACTGTACCTACGTGTATTGAATGTTAAATAGGTTCTTAATATCAAGATAATGAAAATGTACTTTAGTAACAGACTAGCAAACGTCTCTTAGTTAGTACCAGTCTTATGTTGGTGTGTCCAGTGAGCCTAAGGGTGTAAAAACAATTTACCAGTCAAAGCCCTGTCAGGAGCTTCAACGTTAGAAAGGAAGTCTCCACACAAGACTATATCTTTCATCAAAAGTTTGCGGAGTTTTATAAAGAACTAGCTGTCGCCCGCGACCACCGTCCGCGTAGAATGAAAAAAGACTTAATTAGTTCCTGGCAACTAATCGATTTTTTCTCACCTTTTAAACCTTTCCTGGACCTCCACGGACATTTCAAGACCAAGATAACATATATCCGTTCAGTCGTTCTCGAGTTTCAGCGAGACTAACGAACAGCAATTGATTTTATATATATGGATAGATGTAGATTCATACCATTTGAAATAAACTTTATAAAACTTCGTATTAATAGAAAAATAGCTCTTTATAACCAGATCAGCTTGATTGAATTTCAAAGGGCAAAAAATTTTGGCCATAGATATATAATCTATAGATGGATTGTTACACACAAGTTTGACATCGACTCCCGAAATGTGATTTTGTATTGTAACACTGTTAAAATGTATATCCTAACAACGACCCCTTCTATGGACTTTTATATCTGTGATTTTGCATTTTATAAATTTACCGTCGAGATCTGAATTTTATCTAGATGCAAAATACTTACTTTTGCGTAAATAGGGAAAGGATTTCCATTCAAGATAACAAAGTCCATTCCTCGGCAGCTCTCGAACCGTTTTGTTTCAGGTAAGTTGTAATCAACATAGAATTGTCTGCTACAATTTCTTTGCTTTGTTTAACATTTTCATCTATTTTTCTAATGTTTTTATATTAATGAGACTTCCGAACGTTGAAATATCATCGATATTTATGATTTGTAATTTTGCGGTAAAGTCAAACAAAAAAAAAATTCTCATATAGAATGGAAATTTTTAAATCTTAGTAACATTATAAATGCAAGTGTTTGGATGGTAGTTTGTTACTAGGTATCTCCAGAACGGCTAAATGGATCTCACCGAAATTTGGCATAGATCTGAAACATAGTTTGGAAGAACATATAGGCTACTAATTACTACGAACAGAGTCGTGCCCAAAAGCTAGTATAAAAATATTGTTTAAACACAAAAATCTTCACAGTAATATATTTTCTAGACGACAACGACGACGACAGAAGATTTTAAAATACGTGAATACGAGCACATTCTTAACCTATTTTTCTATGATAAATAATTCCTGTAAGTTACAATGTCAGCTGAAAAATCTCTAGAATGTAGATTATGTGCATATCATTAGCTAAACTATAAACTAACACAAAACAATAACTTCAGAATAATGAGAAGGAATGATATAAATAAGAACACAAAGTTCTAACAGCATTACTAGAAGAATTTTCTACATCGCAATATGTTATAATGATGCGACAGCGTATTTGAATCTAATATGATTAGTACTTTTATAGCTCAATTATTGAGTAAGGCATGAGCTGAAATATAATTCATGACATGTAACCGCTGGAAACAAGGTACATCTAGCTTCTTGTGTAAAGTCTAGCATAGCTACATTTATTTATATTTGGGTACTGAAGTTTGCACTAATGAATATGAAGTGTTTCTCGCGAAATATATTGAATGTCTATTATGTACTGTTCTGTAGTTATAACGTAAAAAAGATTGAAATTAATTTTATTACTGAAACTTAGATAAGTCCTTTAAGTATTAACAAATCTAAATTATTAACATTCACCCACATATTTACAGAAACCGGATAAGTGAGTGTTGGCCTTTTATAATATTGTTTCACGTAAGTATAAATAATTAAATTATTAACAAATCTGTTTTTGTTTCCTTTAAACTCTTCTTAGAACTCAATCCGTACCGACACCTGGCGAAGTGGCATGAAATTAAACAGAAAGTACTTCGTGCGAACTGAATTGTCAAACGATTTCATGTTTATTGAATTACGTCCGATTCACCAGCGCAAATGAAACCACTAGATTCAGTTATCGTTCTTTAAAGCTTAAAAATAAATTATTAATAATTGAAATTTATTTGAAACCAATGTAAAAATACAATAACATCCTGAATTAATACTAATATAAGGCTGAATTAATACTATAAAGGCGAATGTTGAGATGCATTGTTACAAGGTATCTCCAGAACCAATAAACTGATCTCGCTGAAATTCTCATTGATTTGGAACTCAGTAAGGAGGAAGACATAGGCTACTAAGTTTTTATATATCGCATAGTCGCGGGCGATAGCTCGTGTAAATATAAACATAGATTTTTGTAACTCCATAACTCTCAATATCCTTATAACTCCTAATATTCCAAACGCGATTCTTACAAAATTAAATAAATAACATTTTTCAAAAATAAAAGTTATTGAATTTAATTTCACAAAAGTAACAAATTAAAATTACGAGTAATATTTGCACCATTTTTTAAAGCGTACAAATAATTCTTTTTTTTTAAACTACAATCGTGCCAGTATACTGTATATGTTTTTATAGAGACACGAACTCTTTTAGACAGATAGCACTTGAATAGTGTTTTATTACACCGCATTCTCGGTCGATTGGGTCGACACCGGGTCAACATTGTCTCGAATCATTGATCTTGCAACGCTTTTAGCGTTAGCTATGAATTCGCTGACCATTTACTTTCCAAAGCTCAGTCTATAATACAGCAGAATCTTTATAATAGTACAAGGATTCAAATATAAATACAATGCATGAGAAAATCTATTTATTAGTCGTTGTACAATAACTGTTTAGATTGATGATGGTAGCATTTAAATGGGATATACAGCCGGCGCTTCTTATTGCGCAAGTTATGTATCGTCTAGGTTCCAACACACACAGGTGCCGATCGGTTTGGGCTCTCTTGGATGTACATAAACGTAGCTTTGCTAATAACTAATGTCTGCCTTGTGTCGGTTTTTTGTACATTTTCATAGGCATACAACACAAAAGACATTGCAGCGAATGAGTGGCTGCACACCGTAGTTACTATAATTAGCTTTTCGGTTCATAGTCAAGCATGGACTCAAAACATTTCTAGTGTGATCTAGCATATGAAGGTAACATCAGAGATGTAGTAGGACTCGACTATCATAAACTATTGTTTTTTCACCACACTTGACGTTCGATCTATAGCTGTATTTTCCGTTTTTTTTTTTTTAATTTTTTATAGGAGAAGTGGGCAAACGAGAAATCGTCTAAAATTATTTGATCCGACGCTCATGGACATCCGCAACGCCAGAGAAACCACAAATGTGTTACGGGAAGGACGATGTACGCTCTTTTCAATTGAATCGTTAGAATTGAAAGTCTTAAAACTTTATTTCTCTATACATTACTTAAAATTCTATTTTAAACATGATTGTTGATGTAAAAGCACAACAAAACTTAAAAAGTAGTACATTGTAATTCTTTCTGTTCAGTACAATAGTGTGTAGTGGTTCTAACAATCTCAAAGTAAGTGTGCTAAGAGTACGCTAGACATGTGCAACGGAACTTTCATGGATGATGTATGAGCGCCGTGAAACATTAAGAGTAAGGTAAAGTTTTTTTTTAAGTACAAAAGCTGTGAGTATACTTTTGAAATAAATTTTGTTTCAAACGGTTAAGTTTGAACGTTTACTGCTATAAAATTGTTACCGAGATATCTTTTACATCGACAATACTTTTGGAAACTCTATTCGGAACGCTATTTGCTTGTTATTTATTACACATACAAAACGTAACAAATAGATATATTAGTCAAAAAAGTTTTTATTACTCTTGAATTTAAAAATAAAAAAAAAATATCTTTGCAATTAGATATACGTATTGGTTTAGACTTTATTTATTTATTTATTAACTCTTAATGCTATCATAGTATTATACATAAAAAAAGACTTTCTGAAAATTTAAATTTTTCGAAGGAAAATTTCATGACTAAAGTTTAAATTAAAACCCGGCTAGATTTTACGAATTTAAATGTCTTTTACAAAGTTCGATGGTTCAATTAAAATTGTTCGAAGTCTTAGCTAGTATTAAAACAATTTTATTATTAATTAAAGTTTCAGTATTATATTTAGATCCAAAAATTAACCAAAAATGTGCATGGTCAGCCATGGTTTTTTTAAACTGTGTCCCAATTGCTGTAGAAAAATAACAGGATGTATCTTACACCTTACCAATATTACAATAGTTAATATGCGATTATTTGGATGGATGAATGATTATTGAAGACATCTCCTGGAACGGCTCGACGGATCTTATTGTAATTCGGCATAGATGTACAAGATAGCCCAGAAGAACACATAGGGTACTAATTACATTTTTCTTTAATCGCGCACAGAGTCATGGGCGAAAGTTAGTTAAGTAATATTTTCATAACATGTTTGTCGATCTTTAATAAACAACTTGACCTGAAAATTAATATCACAATAAGACGACGATAAAGTTTATAATACTAATTGATAAGTAATCATAACAAAGAAAGGTCAGACCTGTTAACTAGACCGTAGTTAATGTTGTTTTCGTTTCGTTAAAACCGATCCCAGTAATATGTAGTAATCAATAACACCTTTTATGGCTTGTTGTTGTATACAGTAATTGAGAGTTCACGCAACTAACAAACTTCATTTATACAATTGTAGTCATCTGCAAATACAAATGTTTGTTTGTTGGTCTCCTATATATATTTCTAGGTTACAGACTTTGGTAAAATTCCGGTAAAATATTGTAAGGACGCCAGAAAAGGTTCATGCTGTATAATATACACGATGAAGCGAGCCTATCACCATCTCAAGGGACGGCAAATTAATATGTGTTTATAGTTACTCTGGTATTGCAGATGTAAATGGGCGTCGATAAACACCTTGGTTTTCCCGACAAGCACGATTGTCTCCTTATTTAAAAAATATCAAGTTTAATGAAATATTATGCCTGCTTATCTAGACTTAAACATTCTGACTCTAAAGTCAATAATATTAATATGACAACGCATATCGAGTTCAACTAGTTAAAGATGGATAAGATATCGTCGAACATAAATATCAAAATGTGATATCATCTTGCAGCTGTGATAGTGGTAATAAAATTCCCAACGGCTGGTATAAAACTTACAATAAAAATGATATTATGGTTTGATTACACTTCATTGCACTGTTGAGACATTTCGCAGCTACTTGTACAGCTGATGATTAAGGTGTTAAGATATTGGTTCATTTGGGATTAATTTTGTTTTTTTTTTCTATGTGAATAATGGTTATAACTCTAAACATAAGACTCAAAGAAGCTTAGACATTAATCTAATTTGTTCTACATTTCATTTCATGTTTGATTTTATGCCCTACCATTGTCTGATCTAGCAGACGGCGTCCGAAGCATGGTGATAAAGCCTTTGTTGAAATTGTAAATATATTTTTTTCTTTTTGGTATTATCATTGCTTTTTTTATTATTTTGTTGCTTACTAGTATACTTGTAGTTGTAATTAGTTCCTAAGTTAAATGTTATGGGACTGACATATTCAAAAGAACAAGTCCCTAAAAAATAGAGAAAAAAAATGAAGGAAATATTAATCTGCCATAATCTGGACTTAATTGATTGGGAGCCCGTTCGCATGTCTGGTAGCATAAAAAATTATGTCCTTAGTATGGTTTAATTTGCTGATCCAACATAAAACCGAATTAAGTTAATTAATCTTTATATTACAGTGCGGACCTCCACCAAATTATCTTTAATTTATGTTGTGTTGTATTGCTAAATATAACTGGAAATGCTACAAATTGTTTTAATTGCCCCTCAAACTGACTGGCCATTGCGCTTGAAGATGGTAATAAAAAAGATTTATATTGTTTAAAACGACAAAATTAAATTAATGTAGGTAACAAATATTATTATATTGCCTAAATAATGGTTGTCTGCTCTCTAATTGTATTATTCCTGAAACTATACCGGGTTTTACGTACGGTAATTATAATTATAAATGATTTTACAAACTTAAAAAAAAACTTTAAGCGTCAATAGCCTAATGGTTAAGGGTACGGATTTCCGATCACGAGGTCGGGGGTCTCGAATCCCGCCATTTGACTATTGTCGTAAACCATATCCTCGCACAAGGCTAGAGCTTAGTTGGAATGATAAAAGAAATATTAGTAAAATTACAAAAAAAAATGCTAATATTTTCTATTTAAAAAAAAAGTACTCTGTTATACTTCGATCATATATTTTGTATCCTGTTATATAAAACTACTATCTACCACGACTTCGCCCGCGCGGGATTAAAAAATAGATAGTAAATGATTCTGATACCTACTCTGAATATCTATATAAAATTTTATTATATAAAAATCGGTCAAGCCGCTTCGGAGGAGTATGGTAACATTGTGACAGAAGAATTTTATTTATAAGAATACATTGTTATTTTTTATATTTTATGACTTTTAGTTTTTATATAACACGATAATAGAAAAGAAAAGTGCAAAGTGGTCAGTGGTAAGGCGGCCAAAAGAGCAGTTATCACAATATTAGATCGGATTAAATGCTCCACTTATTCAATTAAAAAGCCATTTTATTACTTCACTCTTTACATAAAATTCTAACAAGTTGTTACCTATATAAGGATTTCACTTTTACATCGCAGAATAAATACAAAACGAATAAGAAAGCCTGGCTCGTTGAATATATTTGATATAAAAAGGCTAAAATTCTACTTGAAATAAAGCCATTCCTTCAAGTCAAATTTAACCTTGTAACGAAAGACCGCTCTTTCCTTTATGCAGCATTTTAAGAAAAGTCCAATTTCTTTTATTGCACTGTACTTAATGTCTAAATTGTGAATTCAGAAATAAATAAGCTTCTAAAATAATAAAAGATTTAAACATTTTACAATATTATACGCGTAATATTTCGTTTATCTATCTGACATTGCGGGAATTAAAGTGTACAAGTATTACTAATAAAGATAATTCGTAAGTAATATTTAGACGTTATTAATTGGAATCATCTGGCGCGAAAGACGTGCTTTCGATACAAAATCCAGTATCAGAATGAATATTGAACAATGATGAAACAATAATGAACATAAACGTCGACAAAGGAGTGGGGCTTGTGCCCGGAGATAATCAGGGCGATATACGTCGCAGTTATAGAACCGACAGTCCTGTACGGCGCCAGCGCAAAAGACCCTCGCTACCGTCCAGAGGGGTTTTGCACAGAAGATCTCCAAGTCACACCGTACAGTGTTGCTCAACGCTGCGCTCTTGCTGTCGGGTCTCCTCCCGCTTGATCTTCATCTGATTTATACGGACGGTAGTAAGTCAGCAGACGATGTCGGGGCAGCATACACTTACTGGCGGGATGGATCCGAAGTCCGGACTAGGCGGATGAGGCTGGATCCGATGTGCACCGTCTTTCAGGCGGAGCTTCGATTGCCCGGCGGTGCTCAGCCACTCCCGATCCTCACTAGACCTGATCCGGAACCCGGAAACGCACCATGCCCTCGCTACCCATATTCGTAAGAATATCAGGGAGTTAGAGGGGAGGGGCAAAACACTCCAGTTCTTCTGGGTAAAGGCCCACGTTGGGTTCCCCGAAAATGAGCGCGCTGACGAGTTGGTATGGATGACGGCGGCACAGTCCAGGGTCGCCCCGGCCTACGACAGGTGCCCACTCTCTTAAATCAAAAGACGAATAAGCGAGGGAATATCAACATTCAGAAAATAAAAAGTCAAATTACTTGAATACTTATGCCTTGAATAGCTATCGATAAATATGAAGAGATTTCTAGTTATTAAAAAGAACATGACTCCCGTCTCGTCATTCGTACGAGGCGGGCTGAGCAGAAGGCATGTCAGATCGGTGATGAGACGTCGCTCTGGCCACAAGTCAACTGCAAGTTTTGGATATCTGATAAAAAAAACCATGTCACCTAATTGCGAGACATGTAGGAAGCCCAAAGATATCCAACACTTGTTGTTGGAGTGTGAGAAAAACAGACGGGATCGTGAACTGCTGTTCGCTGAGCTGAAAGTTAATTTAAATGATGTTGGCCTAATTTTTACAATTTTGTCAGACCCGGCTTCAATTTTTATTATTATGCCAGCTCGTTTATTAAATTATAAGAAAAGGCACTATGGGATTGACATGTCCGATAAAGACAAAATTCCAAAAAAAATGTGATAAAAAAAAAGAACATTGCGGTAAACAAGTCATTAATGCAATTGTGAGGTGTTACTACCGAAACGCGCAAACATCTCACTCATTCTCTTTGGATAAAACAGAGACAACTATATTGTTCTGTACAGGTATAGCAACAGTGGGAATTTATAGAAACCGTACAGGAAAAATCACAAGGGAATATCCAAATTAAATCGCTTGATCAATTCGCTAGTGACTAGTGGAAAAATTAAATTTGAATATGCAAGATGAAAGTTAAATGTAGTGAATAACGAGGCGCCCGGAGACTGCAAAATCTGCTAGTTTAATCACCAATGGCGTGGCCTATAGAGAGTCAGCGAAAAGGAAAAGAGCATATTTTAAATGTGCGAAAGAAATTTCTGCGGCAAAGATAAACTGTAACCTCGCCAATTCACATAAAAGGAGATTAAATGTAGTCACCAAATTTTTAAAGATTTAAGGCTACCACATAATTGAAAAGACAAATACTTTGTCGAATGAGCGTTTATTAGGTTTTATCTAAATTTTAAGTAGAATTTCCAGATTTGTTATAGGGCTCTTCAAATCGCGATAATTCAATCTCCAAGCGACCTACGCAATACAATGACGTAAATGCTTGTACACAGCAATCGTCTCCGACATTTTATTAATTTGTTGCAATCATTAGTCGTCGATGATTGAAGATGGCTAAGCAATTATTCAACTTACTAGCTGTTGCCCGCGACTCCGTCCGCGTGCAATGAAAAAAAAACTTAATTAGTTCCCGGCAAGATTCGATTTTATTTTAACCTTTTGTAGGCGAGACTAACGAACAGCAATTGTTTTTGATATATACATAGATATGTAGTCGCTGTAACTATACTTCCCAAATAGATGATGTTCGAAATAGGATTCAACTCATAATGATGTACAAAATCGCAAACAGAAGACGGATTGGAAGTAAAAGATAGTCGTGGTGGAGAAACATCCGGGAACGGACCACTATTGCCATCGTTGAACAACTTTTTCATTCGGCACAGGACAGAGATGGGTCCGTTAAGCTGACGGTCAACCTCCAGTAATGGAGAGGTAAATATTAAAGGAAGAAGAAGAACATTACAATACTAATTTAGATAATTTAAGTTGCCGTATGTACGAGGGTCCTTTATCTTATAAATGAAATCAATTATATAACATTTCGTCCACTATTACTACACGGACGATTAGCCTTCGTCTATAAAATATTTCAAAGCTGTAAATGAATTTATCTAAACTTATTTTGTATAAATTCTTACAAAAAATTCGTATTCCAATTCCATAAACACAATATAGAATGTAACAATATTTAGAATATAAAATTGCAAAAAAAATATTTTCACGTAAAGTAAGAGCACAAAGCCCTTCGTAATAATAGTGATGTCCCAACACGTACTGAAGCGAAGCTGTACTATTGCCACGTACCACATGAAGCGTAAGAATGGGTAATAATATAACCAAACTCGGTTACACTACAGTACGAATAGTTTTTTGGCATTGACATTTTTTAGGCAAAATATAGAGGAATGATTTTTTTACGAGAACACGAATGACAAATTGTATTTCGTATTTTTGTAACATAAATTTTGATATGTATGAATAATCGAAATGATTCTTTTTTTACGAAATATAAAACATTTACTTTTTTATTGCCGTAAACTGGAATTAATCTTATAAAACTTGAGACTAAACTTTCTTTACATGTAGCTGAACGTCTAAATAAGGTAATAGTTTATTCATTAATTTGATGATTTAATATTTTTCACATTACAAAATAACTGAAATTTTGACTATTCGTATCTCACTAGCTATTGTCAGCGATTTGTCCCCACAAAATTAAAAAAATAACTAATAAGTAGCATACGTGTTCTTTCGAATTATGTTCTACATCTGTGCCAATTTCATCAAGATCGGTTAAGCCGTTCCGCAGATACCTCCGAAAACACATCCATCTAAACTTTCGCATTTATAATATTAGTAACATATAGATATATATTTAGTATAGACTAAACAAAGAACTTTGTATGAGTTTATTGTGTGTAACATTTTCATAAACATATACCTTTTTCTTTTCCCTTTTGTATTCAATTGCGACTATCCTAGCCACACAAGAGCAAAACTTTCATGAAAACTGAGATAAAATAGTATTTGTTGTGCCTTGGCAAGTTCTCGTCTAAGCTTTGTGGGCTTGATTGTTTTCGTGCCCTTTGGCGATTCCTTCATACATAGAAGAGTATAAAAGACGACATGTATCCTCATGGATAAGGCCTTTCATATTATGACTATGTGTGATATGTTTACTGAGTGCCACACGCGATTAATAAAGATAATTGTAGTTTAAAGTATCCCTTAATATAGTTTTCTTATACTTAATCTACAGTTGTCGATTCCCTTATATTAGACTCTTCTCTTTATATAAATATTTAGATCTCCAATTCGACAGATGTAGCACATCCACCCTAAGATATTAGGAACATAGAAGTCTTTCTTTCTTCAAAATATGTTACAATAAACGAGAAAGTAGGTCTTATTTCCATGCAAACAGAGTAAGTTAAATTACATACTATTTTAAGTTTAGTTATATCGACAATATTTAAAAACATAACTAAAGAAAGTTGAGGTTTAAAATGTTTCTAGACAACTAAACAAAGTTTTGCACCTCGGCACTGAATTCAATTTGTCGGAAATGAGAATATGCACACAGTAATTTCAAGCCGCACACTTTTCACTTCGTTGAACAGTTCGCAACTAGCCAACCTAGCGTGTATTAAGTTTTATTTGTCATTTTAAATGCAACATATAATTCTTAACAGTCCAAAGTGGATAGTGCTCTTTTAATAGTTCATATTGTTAGATATAAAATCCTAAAATGTGGCAGTGTATTGACCCAACTTGCCTTATTAAAGTCGACATTTGTGTCCCCTCACAATTCATTCTGACACTGGACCTTGTAACGATAGCACGTCATTCGCGGCAAAGGATTCTAACTAATAAAGTCTAAAAATATTAAGTTCTCATTTGTTCCACGATGCAAATTAATTGCCTAGCAAGTGCTATATCTGACCAGATAGACTTTTAGGGAGTAAAATAAAATAAACTAATATATGTACGATAACTCGTGTTGTCAAATTAATAAAAAAAAGTCTTGATAGACAGACAGACGGACGGACAACAAAGTGGTCCTATAAGGGTCACATACTAAGGGTGTTTATTTTTAGGGTTCCGTACCTCGAAAGGAAAAAACGGAACCCTAAAAATAAACACCCTTAGTATTTGCCAACGGATGACACCGAACATCTCATTTGTAACTACCCTAAGAGTTCTTCCCGCCAATAAAAACGTTGACTTAATTCTGACTTAGTTGGTCGGTCATTTGTCGTGAAGATTTACAACCGCGGTCCAACCAGAAATATCCAGAAATAAAACTCAATGTCAGCAAACTGAATAAGTTTTTAAAAAAAATTCAATTTTACATTAGTCATGGACTAAATTTTTAGTTCAGGCCTTTTGTGTGTATGTAGTTTACTACACATTCATAACGATAAACATGTTTAATTATAACTTAATTCTAAACATCTGGATACTGTTGATAAGATTATAAATATATGTTCGTTATGTTCGAAGTGTTGAACATAAAATACTTTTTTACATGCAACGGAATAGTAAAGATTTTATAATTCATGTTTGTTTCGCTGCTTCGACGAATTCAGGTGGCCGTTTATTCGTTTAATACCTTATAATATATAAAAACGTTATTCAATAATTTAATTCAATCATAGTAAAACCTCGGAGCACTTAATATGTCAACTGGCTGACATCGCAGCGCTGTCGTCTAGTTTTTCCGGTGCCATAAATCTTCACGAACAAATGAACTGTGAGTTTATATCTTAGTTGAAAAGACTATTTTTCTAAGGGCAAACTGTAATGACATTGCTTTTAATATACGTATAATATTACTAATATTATAAATACGAATGTTTGGATGGATGTTTGTTTGTGTATCTCCAGAACGGCTGTATGGATCTTGCTGAAGTTTGGAATAGATGTAGAGCACAGTTTTGAAGAACGCTTATGCTACTAATTAAGTTATTTTTCAATTCCTTGCGGACAGGGACGCGTGCGACAGCTAGTAGTACTGAACAGAATATGTTGATTTCCCTCATTTTCTTTTTAACTCAATTAACATTTGCTACTTTTGTCTTTATCTCGCTTATATAAATGTTTTTACCGCATTTTACTGGTACTCGTCTAAAGAGATAATTAATCTGGTTGGCCCACTTATAGCAGAGCTTGTTAAACACAACGATAATGAGGAATTAAATTTAAATTTAAAATGAAAGTCTACAGTCTAAAGTGATAAAAACTTTACTATGTGTACTTAAACATTAATTACTCCGTCCATACTATTTTGAGATGTTCTTACTCGACACTACCGTTTAAGATTGCTATTTACGAATTATATTTAACCTGGATGGATATATGGATGGACGGATATATAATTTAGTGCCAGTATTTTGCTAATCATATGTTTAACTGAAATGTTGACCCAAAAATTTTAATATCGAATTCCAATTTTAAAACTATGTTTAAACTACGGTACCAGCCTAAATTTAATAGCAATTCCTCTTCAACGTTTAATTGAAGATTTATTTAAGAAATTATTGAAATATTACACTTTTAGTTTCCGTAAAATTATGAAGATTGTTACCTCATAAATAAAAAAGTAATGTGAGAAAATTTACCATAAATATCAAACTTAAATATAAATGATTATCATTTAATAATGAAAAGTGTACATTGTTTGCAGACTTTTTCTAAGTTTGGAACAGCGTATAGTTCATATCATTATTAATGAAAAAAAAATTATAGTCGTATCATTAATCTTTGCCACAGAATTCATTACTTTATTCATTATAAGGAGTAATTAATCTTGTTTACAGCTCGGGATGTCCCCTAACACAAGAATAGCTTGTATGAAAATTTTACATAATATCTACAGTTTTTTTCTTTGGCACTATTTTACTAACCTTTGAAAAAAAATGATAAGGAAAGTTATTTGGAAACTAAGATAATTTGATAGATGTCTAATGATTTATGTTTAGTCTCGGTATCGCCCGGGACTCTGTCCGCGCGGAATAAAAAAACTTAATTTATAATCTATATGTTCCTCCCGACTATGTCCTACATCTATGCCAAATTTCATCGAGATCTCTTGAGTTGTTCTGGAAATACCTTCTAATGAACAACCTTGGATGGATCCATAATCTGAACTTTCGTATAATATTAGTAAGATGTATTTTACAAAAGGAAAAAAAATAGCAAAAAAATAGCGTAAATCTTTTTTAAAACAAAAATTAAGATAAGGTTAAAACAAGTTATTTACAGTGAAGGATTTATCTTTTGGAAGTCATTAAGGAACGGATGTGACTTTAGGCCATTAATCTTGATGATTAACGTTCGCGTATAGTGATTCTGATATCTACACCATGCTGTGAACGTGAGCATTAAGTGCTTTATATGTAACTTAATTTTCTTTTTTAAAAATTCTATCGAGATCCACGCAGCCGTTCTGGGGATACCGTCTAACAAACATCTATCCATCTAAAGATTCGCATTTACAATATTAATAGACTTGACTTAGACTTGTATTATAATATTCGAAATAACTGAACTTGTTAAGGATGAAAATGTCTGTTTCACAATTTTTTCGATCAAAGATGGATCGTGGTACATTTTGATTTCTCGGAAAAACCAGGACATGACAAGTAAAACAAATTTATTTTTTACATTAGGAAAGTATTTGTTGTTTACTTATATTTCTTGTAATCATTCAAACTAATATTTGTATACGGTTTCCCGAAATAGTCAGATATATTAAGGGGCGCCTGCGATGCCCCTTATGCCCGTCACCCTACGCGGATGCCCCACCTTACCCTACCCTAACGCCGTTACCGAAACGATTCACTTTTTTTACCTCAAAAACAACTTGTATGGAAACACAGAACAGCTACTAAATAAAATAACCCTAATATAAAATTTAATAATACATGCGATTTTCGAGGGACGAGGATTTTCACAAAGGAGCACGACCCAATGCCGCTATATTGCATCCCAAAATAAATCCGTCTAACCCCACTTGAATATAAAAACACTGAGCCTTTTGCAATGTTATCGCAAAATCTGCTTCTATTGTGTTTTTAATCATAAAGATGTGAATATTAGAAAAACTACAAAATATTATTTTTTGTACCTATAAAAAAAATCCTGGTAAAACATTAAACATTGATAAATTAATGTAATGTAAAAGGTCAGACTTGCAACATATCAGCGAAACTGAGAGGTTAAGAGTGGTGACATAATCGAAATTCTAACATAGTAAGCAAGTTGAATTATGTAAAGTCAATTGGATAATGGCAACAGCACAACAAGTGTGCAATGTTACTTCAAAAAAAGCTAGAATTCGAACCCAGGACCTTTGCAGGTCTCACGATGTTTTCCTGCCGATCTTTAAACCAAGTAGCAGTTATGCTGATTCAAGACGACAAACGATAGTGCGCTTTTTTTCGAAGCAGCGCCATCTAGCGTCGCTTAGAATGTTAAATAAAATAGGACGACATTCATAAATGAAAATGGTTTAGATTAATTTACCTAAATATAATTTTAAAGGCTTAATAATTATTTAAACTGAGAAAAAAAATATTAAAAAATAATGTTACAAATTTAGCGCCATTTATGAACAAATAATAAACATGTCGACGCTTTGGAAACCAGTAAAATATGTAAATATTTTTTTATGAAATAATGTAATATTTTACAATAAATTATCATTATTTTTTTATTCTTTTACATTACTATCTATTCCGAAATTATGTACCTATTTTAATATTTAATTTCGTGTAAATGTAGTTGATGTAAAATCTACAACAACGCCATCTGTTATCGCATAACTACTAAAAAGATTATGAAAGTGTTATCGGAGCGCCTGGTACTTTATAATTGCAATGTCTCGCAATGTAAAAAATTAAATCATAGTGCAAAAGTGGGAAGGAAGATAAAACTGTTTTATATTTAAAGAGTTTTGGGTACAGAAACTATGTAGACCTTGGGAGTGCGAAAAGGTCAGACGCACAAAAAACATTGCTATTAATAAATGTAAAGTGATGTTTACGATAAATTAATATGTGTTGTAATACGAAGTAATACTAGTTTAAATTAATATAGTAAAAAATATACTCAAGAAAGTATTTAAAAAAATTCATAGTAAAAATAAATAATGTAAGTAAAAAATAAAAAGTTGTTCAAAACGTCTACGATGTCTGACATCTAGTATCAATTTAGTCCAGTGTTAATCAGGGTTAATGGTTTACGTTCAATTAGTCTTGGGTCTGTTTTTGTGTAAACCCACCGCTGAATAAGTCTTTACAAAGGAGTATCTTTTAACATAAAGGAGGTAATGAGGTCTAAATAACCCTCCTAATTAATGATGGAATTAATATCCTATTAATTACTGAAGGCTCGCAGTCTGTTGAATTAAATTACTGGGATTTAAATCATTGCAAAAGGTCGTGGGTATTGAGAGATCTTGAAAGAGGTTTTATTGGTTACGATATTTAGATTACATTTTTAATGAAGATACAGCAATAATTACTTTGGGTAATTTGCATATTTTGCAGAAAAAATTATAATCATGTCCGTTTTAATGTTGATCATCTTGTTTAGTTGTTACACACTGTTGCGTCAGAGTTTTAATAATATTTAACCTAAACTTGAGTATATACGAGGGATTTGTTTTTAATTAATTGATTTAAAAAATAGAAAATATTTCATAGTGATACAAAATCGAATAGAACCAAAAGCTTAATATCCTGAGGGAGATCAACAATTGCGCATCCAAAGAGGGCCTTAGACTTCGACAGTAATAGTAGAAGAGCTTATCTCCGTCCTGCGCCAGTGATGCCCACTCTAAGACTTGACCTGGAGCGGCCCATCGGTCGTCCCAGGTTTTTTTTGGTGCAGACTTGTTTAAATAATATTAAATTGTTAAAATAGGTATCACAAAAAACAATTAAAAATAACATATTGTAAACTCATTAAAGTATTTTATTATATATTTTACCTTATTACCACCAGTATAACAATATCTTGCAAATTTAAGGAGGTAGCAATTAAAATAATAATTATTTTCACTTGACATAAGTAGACAAATCTTCAATTATGTAATATTTTGTTGGTACTTTGTCGAAAACTTTACTGCTGAATAGTTGTACGAATTCTATGGTTTTATCAAAGAAAACTTTTCCAAATGTATCCAAAATCACTTTCCAATGATCATTCATATACTTTATTATGTCATTACCTGAAAATAAATATTTATCAGTTACCAAAATATAGAAATAATGTTAACAGACAAATCCCTTTTACTATCATATTCTGCCCTTTTTCGTATATTCCCCCTGCTCAAAAAAAATAGCAAATCATCAGGTTTGTGTCATTTAAGACAGAGGGAAATCATTGATTTATTGACAAAATTATTATTTATATAAGATTCAACAACAAAATTTCATATATATAGATTTAATAATTATTTCGCAGTACGACAAAGTTTGTATTAAGTCTTCATCAACACTAAATACTTTAGAAATGTTATAGGAAAAAACTTACTAGCTTTAGCGTCACCATCAATAAGATTATCCGCTACAAAAGTTGCCTTTCCTAAAACTTTGAAACTGTATGGCAACTCCTTTTGAATTTTTAAATATACATCATTGTCTTGTTTCTCCAAAATGTAAGGAAAGTCAATTCGAGCTTCAATTTTATCTGTCGAAATAAAATATGAATTAATGATTTTTTAAATTAACTCATGTACTAATTAAATTTTCTTTCATTCCACGCAGACGGAGTCGCAGGGAACAGCTAGTCTTAAATATTTTTTTACTGATAACGTACCTACGATGACTTTAGCATGTCCTGCTCCATGCAACTTGTCACCAATTCCCTGTACATTCAATAGCGAACTGGTGAGATCAACTTGGTAGTTACCCTGGACCTCGAGGTGTTTACAAAAAACTTTCACTTTCGCATTTCTATTTTCTATATCGATCCTAAAAACATTTATAATAATTATTAAGTTTTATACATAAAGTACAAAAAAAAATCATTATGGCATTCTTCCATCGGTATATAACACTAAGATAAATACTCTGAAACTTCGATAAAGTATGTCTTGATATTTGTTCCATTGTGTCTATGACTTGGTCGAGGATGAGGCTACTTACTATATTTTCAAAATTATCAGTATGGACTTACTTGAAACTTTTAATAGTACAAGTCTTAATTCCAACCACGTTGCCTTCAGCTAAAGTCAAGTTTAAAAGATCCAGAATAGATACATGGACATCTTTCAATTCCATCGGATCAATTTTCTCTACACCAATATCTGTTGCCCCTTTCTCCGCTAATGTTTCAATTAGTGTTTGATAAAAATTCTTCGAACATTCATTGTCTTTTATGCTACATTTTTGTAAAGTATCCACTGAAATATTTAAAAAAGATTTCGTTACATCACTTTGGTAGATTGAAAATAATAAAAAAATACCGTGAACACTCCAGCAATGAATACGATCCTCGAAACTTATGTTTCAAAATTGGTTAGATCTCAGTTACAAATAATGTTACGGAATAAAATAAATATAAACTCTTGGAAAAACCCTTATGAGCAATAAACATGTAAAGATTTTTGTTAAGTAAATCATGACAGAGAGATTTAAAGCATAGATTATTTGGAACATCAATAAAATTAAAAGAAATATTTCTATATCTATCGTATGGACTTAACTTCTTAATTCTAACACTAAATTAAAGGACAAATACAACACAACTTAAATCCTTAATTTAAAGAGGTAGGCAGAGTCCACAGACCTCTATTTGACGGTACAAGCATACCTTTCTGGGTTCCTACACATTCACATTATTGAGTATTTAAATAAAAATTAATATTTCTGTAACCAGCAGTGCGTCGATCCCACATAAGTGGGATAAGGCCAGGGAGGAAGAAGAATTTCTATAACCAAAAGTGTCTTAATTTAAATGAATTTAACTTACCGAATGCAGATTCACATAAGAAGATTGAAGTTGCAGCCAAAAATAAGAAGCACTCTTTAACTAAATTCATGATGTTGGTTTTTGATGGAACCTTTCGTGATTTAATTCGAAGTAAGCTGCATTCAGCACATTTATATGAAATCATATGTACTTAATAACGGATTAAGTAGCAAGGATTAAAAAAAAAACATCAGCACCTTGTATACAATAAAAACCTTGAATATTAAGTTATAAGTGAAAAAACACATTACCTTAAGATTATTTAATTATTGTTGTACCGGCAATTTTTTTTACTTATTCAGATGTAGACAAGAAGTTTGAAATAAATTTTTATTTAATAAAAAATTAAACAATGAACGCATACCGTAACTTTTAAATGCATTCGCTGTACGATTCCCTTTTTCAATTCGTCTTTATGTTTCTTTTTATGTGTGTTACCGCGTTATTCCGCCCCCGGTGCTCTGATTTTGAATTTTTTTTTGTGATCGAAAGGTTTTGCTTGCAGGTGGGTCCCATTTTTATATTAATTTTTAAACTGACTGGAAGTTTAGTAGATTTTGAGTTTAAGTTGAAAATGCGTTACGAAAATTTAGGACTTTTTTGCTTTCTTCACTTACGTAGGCTAAACTATAGGACCTACATAAAAATAATGTATGAACGAATTGTAGCTCTTTAAACTTGCTAAATGAAAGTCCATAATATATCTATCTATTATAGTTTTTTTCAAAATAACCACTTAAAAACTATTTGTATGGAAAACAAAATAAAAATGTCAATAAAATGGGATACATTTTCGTTTATTATTCAAATATCTAATAAAATTATAACATTATTATTTTGCTAATGTTTTTAAACTTATGAATCTCACAAGTAAGGTGTCAGGTCATCAGAAATGTAATGCTTCGCTGGAACCGAATCAAAGAAATTCTTTTCAAATCGATTGTAAAACTCGGTCGCCTTATCAATGAATACTCGTCCAAAGGTTTTGAATATAAATTTCCAGTTATTATTCAGGTAATTAACAGCGAACTCGCCTGTAATAGTAATAAAAGTATTAACAATTTATAGTGACTTATGTTAGGAAGAAAATCCGACACTGTGCCGGTGTACTGGCACAACACTAGCCTTACTGAAATGTCGACATCTATGTCCTTTCACTAATCATTCTGACACTTGACTTTGCAATGTAAGCGCGCCTTGGCGCCAAAGGTTTGTAATTAATAAATATCTAAAACTTATAACAAATCTTACTAATATTATAAATGCGAAAGTTTCCATCTAGGATGGTTTGATAGATGGATGTTTGTTAGAAAATATCTCAGGAACGGCTAAACGGTTTTTGACAAAATTTGGCACACAAGGGCTACTTTTTTTTTAAACACTGCGCGGACGGAGTCGCGGGCAACAGCTAGTTTTATTCTTCCATGTATTGCTAACAAATGTTATAACTCAAATTGTTCGTTTTAAATCAATCAAGTTGATTGAAAATAACTGTATTGTAGTATTCTATACTTACTGACGTTCTCTTTGCCTAGATAAAGGTTGTCAGCAGCAAATGTAACCTTGCCTAAAATATCGAATTTTTCTGCTGTTTTATTGTAGTCGCATTTAATATAAATTTCACCGTCATCCTTTTTATATACGTGTACTGGATAGTCAAATGCGAGAACAAGTTTGTCTGAAAAAAAAATTAACAATAAAACATATTAAATATTAAACAAAACCCAGTACTTATTAGGCAAAGAATTCTATCGCAATACCAAAAAGTTATGAAGTTTTACAGTTCTGAAAATATTAGTTATCAACCATAACTTATTAAGTTGTTAGTAGAAATTAAAACAAAGACCAATTATATTGTAGGTACTATAATTATCATTAACTACAAAATTGTCATTGGTTGGCAAACTAGTTAATTATTTTATTGCCATAACACAAGTTTCCAGATCATATATCTTAACAATTATTATTACAATGTAACAAGTAATTGATGTTTTTAATGCTACCAGTCATAGTTCTTTGGTGATTAAGTTATATGCGAAACGGTAGATGCTTAAGCCAGATTATCCGTTTACTAAGTACCGAATATTGTAGTTTGCAAAAGGTTACGTAAGTTAAAAACAAAATAGTTTAGTTTTACAACGCGTACTCTTAACATGTTTTAAACGAAAGGTACGTAAATATTTTGTAAAATTTAAAAGACCTTAGAAAAATGTTATTAATTTATTAGGCCGATAAGATTTTACGATTAACAATTTTGTGATTCTATTTATGAAATAATTTTTAAATGCTACTGGCCACTATCACTGTTAGAATTGCATGTATTCATGAAATAAAAAGAAAAAAATATACCTATTTTAACTTTTCCGTTGCCATCTCCTACTATTTCCGATCCTCCGAGAACAGCTCCGATTTCCGGAGATGTAGCCACTACACTATAGTGCCCCTTGATTGTTATATCACATTGTAATTCTTGACTACCTCTTCCCTTTTCAATATCAAAGCTGTAAATTTAGAGATCATTTAAAATATAATGAATTGTTTCTATATTAGGTGAAATGATAAATTGTAATTTTTTAAACATATATATTTGAACCGGTCTTGATGAAATTTGGCATAGATATAGAACATAATCACACACAAGTTTCTAATAATTTTTTTTTTGTTTTCGCGCAGACGGAGTCGCAGGCTTGTACCAAAATCAATAAAGGAGAATAAAACTATTTAGTATGTCAGTATAAAAAACCTTGAATGGTTTATTAGCTTCAAGCCACCATTAAGTTAGTAACCACATCATGAATAAATGATATAAATAAAGTAATACTAACTCGAATCTGGTAAATTCACAATCCTTTATGCCCTTTACAACTCCGTCGATTAATGTGATGTTAACCAAATTCAAGATCACAACTGACACACCCTGAATTTGAATAGGATCGATCGGAGGTATGTTTACTTCCGGTATACCAGTTTTTCCAATTTGTTGAAGCGCACTTTTAAAAAGCTTCCTTTGACAATTATTGTCTTTGATACCGCATTTCGACAATGTATCGACTGAAAAAATAATGATGATATTTCTTATAATGTTATAAATGCGAATGTTTAGATAGATTGATAGATGGATGTTTGTTTGAAGACATCTCCAGAACACCTGATCGGATCTCGATGAAATTTGGCATCCATATCGAGTAAAGTTTGGAAGAATACATAGAATTTTTTACGTATAATAAATTAATATCTTCTTTATGATTAGTATTATAAAACAAATAATTAATTAAATATTACTTACTAAATGCAGAATTACTTAAATCCAAAGTAAAGCAGATTAATAAAACGCCAAAGGTGAATTTGATCGCGTTTGAAGACATGTTTGCATCACAAGTCTTGCAAAATAATAATCTAACAACGTGCGATGTCTGATATATATTTATAATGTCTATGTTGAAGCACAATTACACATTAATTGTATACACATATATTAATAATTATAAAATTCAAAGCAAGTCTTGTTTTGAGGTCAACTTTTATTTCCTTACTGAAAAACTACCAATGTATATTACTTTACTTTTTACTTTTTAGTAACTTACTAATGTGAATGTTTAGATGGAAGGATGGATGTTTGTTTGAAGGTATCTCCGAAACGACTGCATGGATCTCGATGACATTTGTCATAGCATAGCCTAGTCTAGAACACAGGCTACTCATTGTGTTTTATTAATTCCGCGCGGATGGAGTCGCGGGCAACTAGTGTATTATAACAATAAAATCTACTGTGAAAATTTTATTACATTTAGTTTGTTGATCTAGGATTTTTATAACAATATTTTTTGTTTGTTGGATTTAAAATATAACAAAATAAATGAAATTCACCTGGCCGTAGTGAAACAAAATACATCGTATTGTCTACAGCTGTCGCCCGCGAATCCGTCCGCGTGGAATTAAAAAAAAAGTAACCAGCCTATGTGTTCTTCTAGACTATGTTCTATGTCTATGCCAAATTTCAGCGATATCTATGCACCCGTTCTAGAGATACTTTCAAACAAACATACATCAATAAATCTAAATACTCGCATTTATAATATTAGTAAGATATATTGTGTCTAAAATACGGTTGAAAATTGAATCTAAATACGTTACTTTGTTGCATGGCTTATTACTTCACATATCAAAGGTAAAATAAACTACAATAAAACTAGGTAAGAATTACTATTATGGTAAGTACGTCATGATATAAAATCTATCAAAGTAATCACATCCCACTTATTGATAATGTCACAGTTCATATTACGCTTAATTACTGTAATTTAACGGTACTTGAAGGTCACATGGAAATCACAAAATGGAGGGAATCCTAGATATATCCAACATAAAAATGTAAGTAGGTACATGTATTACAATGAACAGAAAGTTTATGAGCCCTATTATCTATTACTTCGCCGTTAAGAGCTAGACGCAAAAAACCGTAAGTAGAATGGTGTGAAAAAATTTTCTTGACCAGGTCCACTCACGGCTTTGGCGCCTCAGATGCTGATCTCATCAGCTCACTATACGCTCCCACTGAGGTGCTCGAAGCCTACCTTAACAAGTTAGCTGCCAGAATGATTTTTCGACAAACTATTATAAAAAAATTGATCCGCTGTTTATAAGCTTTATGGGGCCTTGCGGGTCACGCTGTATACAACAATTCGATTAAAAAGCGTCCGACAAGCCACAGCGAGGTGTTGAGCGGAATTGCTTGTCGGACACATAGTCCGACCCGGCCTGATTGAAACATTAGCTTGTCGGACATATAGTCCGACATGGCAGCTAACGTGTTTGGTTAGGGGTGACTAGTCTATAGTCAACCACGCAGGCCCAGCCGACATTTGCAACGTAGCAATAGCCCATAGCCCAGAAATGTATTTAACGATAGCCAACAAATGCCTCAAACTCGCACACTTCCCGACAATGTGGAAGGAGGCCATAGTCATCATTTTAAGAAAACCCGGAAAAACAGATTACACCAAACCCAAGTCCCTGCGGCCAATAGGATTGTTGGCAAATTTAGGAAAGATTTTAGAAAAAATGATAATAGCAAGATTTCGGTGGCACATCTTACCTTGGATAAGCCCCAGACAGTATGGTTTCATGCCGCAGGGTAGTACCAAAGACGCCCTCTATGACATGATGCGACACATTCGCGATGGACTCTCTGACAAGAAGTTCATGGTGCTTGTGTCGCTTGACATAGAGGGCGCCTTCGATTACGCGTGGTGGCCTGCCATCCAATGCAGTCTGGCCGAGGCCATCTGCCCCGTGTACCTGAGGCGAATCATGGATAGTTACCTTAGTAGCAGAATGGTTCGTGTCAGGTATGCCGGAACGGAATGGGTCAAGAAGACATCAAAGGGGTGCGTCCAGGGCTCGATCGGAGGTCCTACCCTGTGGAATCTGCTGTTGGACCCCCTTCTGAAGGAATTGGAAAAAGCGGGCGATTATTGCCAAGCCTTCGCAGACGACGTCGTCCTGATTTTCTCGGGAGACAACGCTCATGACCCCCAAAGGCGGGCCAATGAAACCCTCGCGCGTGTGCATAGGTGGGGTGTTGTAAATAAGCTAAACTTCGCACCATCGAAGACGAAAGCCATGGTGATAACGAAGAGGCTTAAGTACGGCACCCCACTCTTGCGCATGGGCGGGGGTGACATTGAGCTCTCCAAAGAGATCAAGATCCTTGGACTTACGCTGGACGACAGGCTCACTTTTAATGCGCATGTAGACAATGTCTGCAAAAAAGCGCAGAGCCTGTACGTCCAGCTCTCAAGAACGGCAAAAGTCCAGTGGGGGTTAAACCCAGAGGTAATCAGGACGATTTACACAGCAGTAGTGAAGTCGGTGATCATGTACGCGTCTAGCGCATGGTCACCGTTCTTTTACATATAATTAGAAAAGGATAGAGAGCTACAGTTGGTTACCTGATAGCATACATTAGACAAAGAATAAATGTGTTTTACGCATGTTGTCTGATAAGTTATTGTACATCTGTATTTGAGCCGACCAGAACTTTATAAAAACATGGAATTTTTTATTATAAATTGCTATATAATTATATGTATTTGTAATTATGTTTTTTTTATGCAAATTGTTTCAGAGACCAGGAACAGGTTTTGTATTATCAAATTAAGAAGTTTTTAAAGTCTTTACGAATTCACTTATTCGGAATATTTTTGGCATTGAAATATATTCATGTTAAATTTCTCGCTTGTTTGATGAAATCGTGTAATTTGAAGTACTTGAAACGGAAGGTAATTGAGAATAAAGAGTTAATTCTGTATAGAACTCAACCAATGTAAAATAATTGCATCCTTGGTCCGGAAAAGTCTTCAGAATTGTAGAATAAAAAGTATGAGCGAATGAAGTAACGTAAAATCAGATATAGTATTTAGAAAAACATGTTTATAGCTCACTCGGTTCCGGTGTTTCAAAATAAACAACTTTAATTAAGTTATAATAACTAGTTTTTCTTTGTTAGCTTGCTTTTCTTTGGTACAGTCGACAGAGTACTTTGTATTTAAAATAGATTGTTTTTTTGGTAGTATATTTAATACTAATGCCGCTATAGTGGGTAAAACGCACTTTTTCCCCATTTCAAACATGGTACAAGAAATTACGGAAATTGCCGTCCGTTTTATTTTAGCAATTTTTTACTTGCAATTTTGATGAGCAAAACAGCAGGTGCTTTATTTTTTTATTCTATCTAAGTATATGTAAACTTTAAATTGTGTTATTGCTTTTTGTTAATGAAATTATTTGATTAATTTATTTATTTACTTTTTATGTATTATACAAAATTTTATTATAATGAATAATTTCACTAAACTGACAAAGCAGTTTATTGACGCAATTTACACCCTTAAATCTATAAAATACACAAAATAATTACTACAATCAAATTTAAGTCAATTAACGACTCATTACAGAATTATATATTTATGTTTATGCATTCTTTAGGTAGTTTTGACTGGTATCCGTTACCACATTAAGGTTATTTTTTTTTAATAACTTTTGTTAATAAATTATAAAATATTATAATATTAATGAAAAATCATAAACATGTTTCAATTCCCTCGTACAAGGACACACATATTTTCTTGGACAGAGGAAATTTAGGAATAGTACGAAGGTTGAAAAGTTCAATCTATAAATATACGTTTTGTATTAAAACGCGTTGAGTATGATTGAATTTATTACTTAACAAACAAGTTCTAGCTCGTGTTGAAATAGTGAATCAGGGAAAGTGGGCCAAACGCGGACTTCGATGAACGACAGAGAAAAATTGAGGAAATTTAATCGAACAAAATTCGTACTTTTGATAAATCTTTATAAAAAAATGGTTAAATTATAATTTTTCTGAATAAATTTTAATGTGCAATTTCAAATGCACATTGACATTCCTCTGCCGTTGTTTGTAACAAGTAATAATATTAAGTTATTTAAAGTTAACAACAACAAGTTACTTGATGCCCAAAAAATAGAGATAACAATATCTTTTTGTATTTTATCAGTAGGATTATTTTAACAGGGGAAGTGTTATTCAGAGGACGTACACAAATATGCGTTGTGTCCGATTTGCTTGGCTACGCTTCACATGTCATGACCTCAAACTATACACTGTATTACAACATAATACATACAAGTCACTATTGTACTACATGGGAATAAGTAGATTTTTTATATCATTAGGTGGCAAACGAGCGAGCGGCCACCTGAAATCGTTGAAATAGCGAAGTGACCGTTGCTCATAGACATAGGCAATTGCATATTCGTTGCCTACCTTTAATCGACGGAGGAGAGGATGCTCACAAAGAAAATATTTTCTCTTCCCTTGCATCCTATCATCCGAAAAAACCACTTCCACTTCCTATCCTGTCCAAATAAAAAAAGGGTAGGAAGGGAAAGAGGACTACATTAGGCCTCCGGGACACACACTCATCAGACGGTACGCGGAATTGCTTCCGCTTGACGCCTGTCTTCTGTGTGGTCGTGGTATTTCACCGGGCCAATTCGTCCGAAGATGTTAAAGCGGGCTCTACCACTGTTAAATATACTGATATTAAACATTTCCATTTGGTACCATCCTGCATCAACTAACAGAACAATCTTAATCTACATCTATTAATTTTAAAACATAAATATAAATTTATTAAAATTATCATTAAAATATCTGCAAGACAATTATAGCATCCATTCATTTTTATTTTACAGTCTAATTTTCATTCATAACAAGTAATTTAGTTTACAATGCAAAAAAACACTTATTATTGATTTTGATGACTTTAGTTTTACAGTAATAGCTCCGAATCCTCGCACTAGTATCTGTTGAGTCGTAACTGATTTTTCCCGATATAGTTCTGCGATTGCCAATATGTGTCTTAAGTTTTTATTTGCAATCGCTTAGACCGATTTTGCTTACACGCTGCTACCTGTAAACATACGCAGTGTGGCGTGCGCGATGCAAACACATTTTTAGAACGCACTATCTTGTGGTTTCGCGTTAGTACTTGGTTAAGTTGGCAAAGAGCTAACTGAATTTGTGCAACCGAAAATGAGAAAGAACCCGTTTCGATTTACATAAGAAATACGAAACTAGCAAAGACGAAGGTCACAACGGCAGTGTGCCCGTCGGTCTTCAATAGACCGCTGCATTGTTTTCATTAAATTTATATTTTTCTTCTAGTCTACTACGTTTAGTGTGCGGTGATCGAGATGTGTAATAAACATGTTTTTGTTAGTTTTTTTACGGTAGTTGCGGCCTTTGTCAGTTCCTCTACGGCACTTCTTGCGCGTAAGTTTTCTATTTATACAAAACATTGGAAAAAATGTAACATGTAGGTTTTTAAGTTAATTATTTTTCGATGGTTACGATCTCACAGTATTTTATCGTTATAAGTATGCAGTCTCGTTTATCTTACGCGACTGACATAAGAGTAATTCTTTTTTGCAACTTTATATACGTAGAATTTACAAAAGGGGAAAAAGTATCTTATATGCTACTCTTTTATGTTGTTCTTTATATGTACCAAATTGAAATAAAATGAGTATTGACCCGTTGCAGACTTATCAAGTAAATATGTAAGCAAACTTATCCCTCGGAAACTGTCCACTTTTCTGGTATCATAGGTATCCTAAGTGTTCTTTCATACTATGTTCTACTTATATAATAATTTTTATCGAGATCCATGCAGACGTTCTAGACACCTTCTAACAAACATCCATGCATGCATGCATTCAAATATTCGCATTTATAATATTTATGAGATAAGATATATGTATACCAATGCATTCTAGTACGGCTATACGAAGCTGGTTAGCTGACACCAGCGACTCCGTTCGTGCGAAATTAAAAAAATAAAACTTAATTAGTAGCCTATGTGTTCTTCTAAGCTATGTTATATATGTATGCCAAATTTTATCAAGATCCGTTCCGCTTTTCTAGATTTATAAGTACAATGCATGCATGTAGTACATTGTAGTACATTGTTTACTTTTGGTTATCACAGTAGGACAGAGCACAGTTCACTTAAGTCAAAGAACTTGTTGAACCGACACAATCGGTTCCGCAAAGTTTACCTACATTTTACTCCATATTTAATGTTTTCTGAGTTATGTTATTTAAGGGGCAGTATGACTCAAGTTTGTTTAATTTTAATTTATTTATTTCAGACGGATTTACAATATTAATAAGATATGCATAATATATTATCTTGAGGGACATGACATGAAGAAAAAAAATGACTCGGTCACTCGGGTAAAATCGGTTTAGAGATGCATCAAATCACCGGTTAAAGTTTTCGTTGTGGTTAATTTTAACTATAACATAAACAATAACATGTAGAAGTTTAAAAAATAACAACACAACTTGAACTAAGATGATGTTAAAATTAAAATACATTTAAAGCCTTTTAATACTGCGGGTCCCAACAGCTGTGACTTCTTATGACATAGACTGTTGTCTCTGTTTTTCTCAAAGATAATGTAAGGGACAGTAAGTCAAAACAAGTTTCACTACAGTCAAAACTCATTTCAAAAACACACCATCACGTCGCGTCGCATAACTTAAGTAGTTTCACATTGGCATATAAACATGCAGTAACTTATCCAGGTCAAGTCCGCCGCTATGTACTTCAACTTAACGTTTTAAGTGTACAGTTGAAACTTAAGACTATATCTGTCATAGCTTATATCACATACAAGATATAACAATATATTCAGTACTTGTTTTCGCTAAAATAGCGAAAACAAGTGACCGTTTGTTCGTATGTTTCCATTTACTATAAAGATATGAGTATAGCAGTTGCCCGCGATTTCATCGGAACTTAAAAAAAACTAGTGTTATCTGCGGATAGTGCAGTTTTTCAATCGTGAATTTTCAAATCAGTTCAGTAATTTCAGAGTCAATTCAATTCAAATAAACATTCAAATCTTTCCTCTTTGAAATGTTTAAAAAAGGAATATTTTAATTATAAGATTTAAAATTAAAAGAAAATAAATGATACGAGGAGTGATTAGGATTAGAACACTATTTAACTTGTTTTATTTAATCTTTAAGGCTCTTTTCAAATATTTGCGATACTTATGAATACATATACTGAAAGTGTTAAAACGAAATGGAACGAATGATACACCTTAAGCGCATTGCGTGTGTTAACGTCTCGAAATATCCGTTTATTATTGCCCAACTGGCGAACACTAGGTAATGACTGACTTACTGCCTTGTAATGTGTTCATACTTGTTTCACACACGAGCCAGCTGTCGCACTACCCTCGTGTGAAACAGGCTTTAGTTAATGTGATAAAGACAATAACACAATGCTGTACAATAAAACAGTAAAATAAGTAAGGAACATAGTAAATATCAAATTGTTTAAACTTCGTAACATCATATTAATTTAATTGGTAACGGCTTAACTCTCGTATTATTGTCCGGTTACGGCACCAACTAGTTTCGGACCCGTCGGGGGTCCGTCTTTAGAGCAAGTGTTTATTTCTAGCCTTCTTGGAGGTTGCGTCTAGTTTAGATGTTTATCTTTAAAAACCTAGCACCTGGATGACCGAGCTTTGCTCGGTATTTTTTTTATTGTGTTTATTGAAAATAGAGAGAAATTATAGAATAGAAAATTGAGAGCGTCGGTGGCTCAGTGGTCAAGCACTTGACTTGCAATCTGCAGGTCTTGGGTTCGAATCCCGCCATGTACCAATGTGTTTTTCGATATCCGATTTACATATGTACATTTATCCGACGTTCTTACGGTGAAGGAAAACATCGTGATGCAACCTGCATATATCTGCGAATCAATTCAAAGATATGTGTGAAGTCAACCAACCCGCACTTATGGCCTAATCACCCTTAACTTAGGGTAGGCTCCGAGCCCCTCGGTGGGGACGTATAGTGAGCTGATGATGATGATTGAAAATAATATTTAAGTACGAATTACTAATAAAATGATGAAATATGAATAATATTTTTCGATCTTACCAATAGAAAAAGTTAAGTTTATGTCTAAGTTGATTATCGATAAAACAAGAATAAAATGACATTTTCTAAAAATGATTCCTATCTAGATCGATTTATCGCCCCCGAAACCGCCTATATACTAAATTTTATGAAAATCTTTGGAGCCCATTCCGAGATTCCTTTTGTATATATACAAGAATTGTTCATTTAAAGATACATGCACTATGTATGACTTATAATTTGGTCAAGGCCTTTTAATTTCTTATGAAAATGCATCTACTATCAGATAATTATTTCACACAGTCGCATTATTAAGTTTTATTGTTTGTCGCTCTTCGTGTATGAGGAATGTTAATTAGTTTTTATTTCATTTTACAGCGGATTACATTCACCCGTGCAACAGTACTGAGTCAGAATGCCTCGTCAAAGCAACGCAAGACGCTATTCCAGAATTCTCTAAAGGGATACCATATCTCGGAGTGCCGTCTCTAGATCCCTTCATTATCGACAACCTACCAATACAGTTGCCTGGAGTCAAGGTAACATTCTTGGATGGAAAAGTAACGGGTTTGAGGAAATGTCAAGTGTTGAACGTTGAGTAAGTAGAGTTTGGACAAATTTTTAATTATCATTTAATTTTTTGCCTCATCTTATTATGAACGCCAGTTATACCGGGTGTCCCAAAAGGTTACGTACATAGGAAGGGGGATGATAGGGGTGGTCACAAGGGTCACCAGAAAAATAAAATAAAAATTCCTCTCTGGGTATTAAAAAAAAATAAATAGCATTTTTTTAAAACTTAAAAATTTTACACCTTCTGGGGCAATTTTGTAACCGATGACCCACAAATATTGCTATATTTAAAAAAAAAGCTATTATGTTATCGTCAATAACCCTTTTTCAATATGAAATAAAAAAAAAAAAAACAATACAACTAACAAAGATTTTAAAGAAAATTAAAATCATTATTTAATGATATATTTGCCTAGTTTAATTGAGTGTAATTAACAATGAAGTAATGTTAATTAAAATATAAGATCATGGTAAATCACATTTGTGTGATCCCATAATTTTGTTTTGAGAAAATATTTAATGGATCTGCGCGTAAAAAAAACTTTATAAGTAGCCCTATATCTTCCAGGCTATGTTCTTTATCTATCCCAAATGTTTTCGGCATCCTGAACGGTTCTGGAGCTACATCTTCTAACAAACAGCCATTCATTCAACCATCCATCCATCCATCCATCCATCCATCCATCCAAACACATTTTTAATATTTTTTACAGGGCATATCTTGAAAAAAATGTATTCATCCTGGAAGTTCGATGCAACATAACAATAAAAGGCAAATATACAGCTGTGGGGAGATTATTATTGTTTCCAATAAACGGAGAAGGTGACTCCAAAATAAAAATAGGTAGGTCATATAGAGTTTTCTAATAAAATTTGCCTACGGTTCCCTACCACAATGTTATGCTAAAATATTTTAAGTCAAGACTCCCAGCATTAACGGGAGCTCTTGACATGAGCTTAACATGTTATGTTAAAAGTTAAGACTGCAACATCTTTAAATCTTATGAACGTATAAATAACATGACATTTGAACTTTGAAATAATATTCCAATAACTAAAATAATATAAAAATTTATTTGACTCTAAATCATAATCTTAAAGAATTGCGGAACCAAAAACGCTAGGCGCTTAGCATTCAATTGTTAATTTATACATGATTTTCAATAAGAGATAAAATATCTAAAAATTATCTGAAATGTGAACGCTAATTTACGACATTACAGTTTTTATATAGCTTGATTTAATGTTCAAATTGCAGTAAACTCCGTCATAAAAATGAACATAAAAACAAAGTATTTCAAAGATGCTGATGGACGGGATCATTTTGGAATTAAAAGCTACAGATACACTTTCGATTACGGAGAAAGGATTCATTATACTATAAGCAATCTATTCAAAGGAAATGCTGAATTAAGTGAGTTAAATTTATTTAAATTACATTAAGGTTTTTATTACAAAAATACGATAAGATAATAGAAATTTCCTTAGTAATTTCGTTAATGGATTTAACAAAGTAATGTGTGATCTTTTTTAAATAAATTCGCTTTTAATCAATTAAAATAATTTGGTCTTCAATCGATCTTTGTGACGAAACTGGCCCCACCACCTTGTGGGATGCAAAATAGGGAGGGAGAGAGAGGGGTATTCAATCGATCATTACTCTAATGGTTGTCAGTTTTAATTTGATTTGTATTTAATTGCCTCAATTAAATTTTTATAAAGATATTTAGAATTCCGTTCTTGTTATTTTGGTCACCCCCATTGCGTTATTATTAATCTTTTTAATTAATATTTCAGGTAATACAGTATTGAGATTTCTTAACGAGAATTGGAGAGTAGTTACCGAAGAGTTTGGACAACCTGTTGTGGACTACGCAATGAATGTTACCATAGAAACAGCGAAGAAATTCTTTGATGCAGTACCTTATGACGAATTATTATACGTACCAATACCTAAATATTAATCATAAAACATTTTAATAAATAAACCCACCTGATACCTAATTACTTATCATAATGATGCCGAAAAAGAAGCTATAGAATTTAAATATTATTTGAATTATAATCATTAATGATACTTTAGAGTGTTAACTTTTAATTGTATATGTTTTATAAAACAACTAACCAACTATAAAAAAATATATAATACTCAAATTAAGTTTACTGAGATTAATTTTAAAGAGATTTTAACGTGTAAAAAGATTAGTTATTCATATTATTAATCAAGTAATAATTTTAAGTATTATAATTTAGATTTAAGGTTGACGCGCATTGCTCCATTCCTCGATCCATGATCGATAGTAATTGCAAATATTTTATTTTATAAAATCTTTCTGTATTGTTAAATGTGAATTTATATTCTATGTATTTGTTTTAATTTTGTATCTTTAATTTCAAGAATTATTATTTTAAGATTTAGTATAATTAATAAAATGTTTTTAATTTTTACAACAAATGAAATTTATTATAGATTAACAGTGTTTTTGTTAATTTAAATTACTAACATCCATATTATAGACTGCTTTCAAGTTTTAATATTTAAACCAATATATTACTTCTATTAAGATATGGAGTAATATAATACGTGAATAAAAAAATTTATTCCAGCTGTCGCTCGCTACTCCGTCCGCGTGGAATTAAAAAATTACCCTATCATTAAATAATTACTAGATATTATGTTTATCCAGACTATGCTCTATCTCTATGTCAAATTTCATCGAGATCTCTGCAGTCATTCTGGAGGTACCTTCAAACCAACATCCATCCATCTAAACATTCGCATTTATAATATTGGTAAAAATAGTAAGAATTTTTGTTTTATAAGAATTACGTAACGATAAATGTCCTCGCTTTTTCGTACCATAATTTATTCTGTTTTATTAAACAATTGAAACAATTCTTATATTAGAGGTTAATTTTTTGATGGAGGAATATTCATATTTTTAATAATTATTTTTTAATTATTATATTATACAATTCGGTAAAAAAATAATATATAGTTAGTGATTGTGCTGGCTCCATTATGAAAATATTTGGTGAGAACGTCATAAAGTTTGATATTACTTACAACAATATTCACTCTTAGGTTTCCCCTTCTCACCTTCATTGTGGTCTCTTGTAGCCTAAACACCCTGACCCCTGCGCTAGGCAGATCGCTGTTTGACATTAGTTGTTGCACCGAGAAATCCGTTAATATCTCATACTTGTTGAAGACAGCCGAAGTACGATTCACATACACGTTAGAAGTAATTATGAGTATCAGATGACAACTTTGGCTTCGTTCCGACTTAAAAGCATAAATGGAAGTTACTGCCAGCTAATTTTATGACTACTGAGAATTTTTAATATTTCTACTATCACTGACGTAATAACATCGAAAATCAAATAGGCACAAAATACGATCAGTCCAGTTAAATTCAATGCATAAACAGTTTTCAGATTATGAAGAAGTATCATTCAATTTGTATTTTGGAATTTTATATGACTTGCTTGTTTCAGAAGCAATATAAATAATTAAAATATTTGCTTCTAAGATAAAGAACTAGAAGTAACATTATGTTTTAATGTTTTTATTCGAAGAAAAAAAACAAAACATGATGTTAGCTTTTAAAAAGGTCAAAGTTAAAGGCATATTCTTTAGGTTATTCATGTAATAAAGATTCATTGCACTGAATCAATTTCCATATTAATTTAAAGCAGAAACCTTGGATTTTTATTAAATCACCAATTATATCACCATTCACGATTATTTACTTAATATCTATAATCACCAAGAGCTAGGAGATCTAAGAGATCATCGATGGCTCAGGAGTTAAGCACTTGACTTGTAATCTGCATGTCCTGGGTTTAAATCCCGCCATTATCCAATGTGTTTTTCGATTTGTGATTTACATATATACATTTATCCGACGTTCTTACAGTGAAGGAAAACATCGTGATGAAAACTGTAAATATGTGTGAAGAACTTCGAAGCTATTTGAGAAGTCGATTCGCACTGGGGCGAAGTGGTGGACTATGGCCTTGTCAACTCTAACTTAGAGGAGGATTAAAGTCCGTCAGTGGAGAAGTATATTGTCCTGATGGTGATATTCACTAAGTGTACTACATTCTCTTCTATTCGTCACCTTACCAATTTGTCAATCTTTTCTTGTTTATGATACTTCACGCAATCCATTTATACTAGCGGTTTCCAAACTTTTTTCTTAGACGATTTACAAAATGTTTGTCACTTTCACAAAACATTCTGCTGTTACATTTCTTTGTGAACATTCCACTTAATGTGATTCTACGTAAAGTATGTTTATTTTTGATTAATAGTGCCTCTGTAATTAAAGATAAAAACATTAGGGATTTAACAAAAAATGTTTTAACCTAATGTTATTTTTTTACTTCATCTGAGGAATAAATTTCCTTACATTTGGTTGCTTATTAATGATTTTTAAAAATGAACTTGATCCTTTTCAAATATTATTCTTACTAGTTACAGATGATGTAACCGTAAACATTGTTTTTGGTTATATCACTACTCGTTTCATTTAAATGATATAAGCTGTTATGTTTTAAATTTATTATCCATCTATAAATATAATAAAATTAAAGTGTCGATATAACTAAAAAAAAACACGCTTCGTGTACGTTATGTACTTTCCTATCCTATAACGAAAAACAATTTTAAAAAATTCTGCCTGTCTTTCTGCCAGATATTCGCGTTTGTTCTGGAAAGTCTCCAAAATGCTAGGCTAGTTTTGACGGAACTTTATCGGGAAGGTAGATGATGCGTGTGGGGATGTTACTGGCTACTTTTTTCTGTACTACCGATTGGGCGATCGAATGCTAAGCTAAATGGACAGCAAAGTAACAAATGATAATATTCGACGTGATCGATAGCGATAAAATTGTTTGTGGTATTTTTACTTTTTAAATCTTATCGAAATTATTAAAAGCATAAGTGAAGTCTTTAAATGAGAATTAAAATGATCTTGTTAAGCACTGAACAGGCCGGCAACGCATCTGCGGTTCCTTTGGTATTGCTGATGTCCAAGGGCGTCGATGAACACCTCGGTGTTCCCGTTGCTCGTTTGCCCTTAAAACCCAATTTATATGCACACTATTTTTAGACATTATTAATTACAATCCTTTGGCGCGAATGGCGCGCTTACATTGCAAAGTCAAGTGTCAAAATGATTAGTGAGGGGACATAGACGTCGACATTTTAGTTACTAGGGTTGTGCCAGTACACCGGCACAGTCTTGGATTACTTTCCTAACACTATATTGATGTTATTAGTTGTTAGATATCTGCGGATACGTTTGCATTGAAATTTGTAGTCTTTGGGGTTGAAAGTTAAATCTAATTTCTATTACACGTATGTATATCACAGCGGTAGTTCTTAGTGATAGATTGAAACATCGAATAAGATATCATGTAATCGAAAAAAAACGATACATAAATAAGATCCAATCTTCGAACCGGTTGTTGGCTTACAATGTCAGCAGCGAAGGTCCAATGATATCTATCCGTTTAGAAGATATAAGGCAGTTATTCTTAACGCCCGTTGCAGTACTGAAACTACTGTTAATTGATCCACACAATTACATTTATCATAACAAATATGATTTTGAAAACATCTTCTGGCATTTTGTTGTGTATCTTGTGCAGTTTATTCGGTGTAACATATTCGAGACTTGCACGTAAGTGGCATTTTTGTTTTTTTTTGTTTTTTTAATAAACATATTCAGTATAATAATAAAATTTCAATATTTTTATTTAGTTTAATCAAAAACTATTATTTTACATAAAATTTTATCTCTTGTAAATAGCGAATTATATTAAAATGGTAAAAATACTTATTCTCGGGTTTTTTTTTTACATTCTGAATAAGTATTTCAATGATATTTTGAAGATATTAAAGTCAAAATTCAAACACTTCAATCCAAAATTATAATTATCAATTACTCTATCAAAGCTATCAAAATAAATAAATTTTTTAAGGATTATTTAAAAATTAAATTAATGTTTTTTATGTCACCTTGGAACCTTATGGAATTGATGTAACTCAAAAATTTTAAAAACCATTAAAAATACGACTCAAGGCAATGTGTCTGGTAAAAGTTCTAATTTGTTAATTAATTCTCTCCTTTTAGTTGTAACTTGAGACACTTGTGTATATTTTTTGCTTTTATAATTTACTGCAACATTAGCTATCGCCCGCGACTATGTCCACGCGGAATTATCAAAAACTTAATAAGTAGCCTATGCGTTCTTCCAGAATATGTTCTACATCCATGCCAAGTTTAATCGAGATCCTTTCTGGAGATACCTTTAAACAATCTATCCAACCATCTAAACTTTCGCATTAATATTAGTAACATAACTGATAATTTAACAAGCGCTGACCGTATTACTTCGTTCTTCAAAAACTAGTGAATCTGCTCAATTCAAGGCGCAAAATCAAACCGTCCGCAGAACATTAATTTCGTAATAAAGCGCTATAGTTCGTCACCAAATTAAAATAAATTAAAGTAGACGCAAAAACTTGACTTCAACTTAATATTTGTCGACAATGAAAAAAGTAAAACAAAGTTAAAGGCAAGATATTATTTTGACTTTGCTTTACCTATTATCAATTTGGTTGCATTTTATTGCAACGAGTAATGCTATAATTTTCTAAGTACCAGTTTAATAATTTGGCGTTACGACCTTACTTCATCCTCCTAATTAAACCAGACGCTGAATATATACAGGTGTTTTTTTTTCGTTTGCTTTTTCATGCTATAAAACAAATAATTTATGGTTGCACGATTTCAATGTCCTCAGGGCCTTGACCAAAACAACTTTATTTGCTTTTAGCCAGTTTTGTCCACTTTTAGATCGGTAAATATTTAATGCATTCTGAATTTATTTCTGATTCATAGTAAGTCTTATAGTTACCATCGATTAATTTATGTCGTTATAAATAATTTAGACAGGAACAAAAACATTTGAAGAAGAAAGTAATAAAAATATGGTTTACTACCAGTCGCCCACGACTCCGTCCGCGCGGAATTAAAAAAACACTATTGGTCGCAGCGTTAGTATATAGCCTAAAGCCTTCCTCAATAAATGAACTATCCAACAAAAGAAGAATTTTTCAAATCAGACCAGTAGTTCTTGAGATTAGCGAGTTTAAACAAACAAACGCTTCCGCTTTATAATATTAGTATAGATTTGTCGCAGTTTTGGCGGTCGAATTTTACTGAACACTGTAAATGCGAATGTTTATATGAATGCATGTTTTAGAAGGTATCTCCGGAAAAGCTCAACGGAACTTGAAATGGATCATAGTCTGGAATAACACATAGGCTACTTATTAAGCTTGTATTTAATTTCGTGCGGACAGAGTCGTGGACGACAGCTAGTTTGTTTTAATAAAAAAGGATAAAGGTAACACGAAATGATCAGTCACAGTATTATTGCAACTAAATACGATAGAAGCGTGTCAGGATTATAAGGAAATAAATAAGGGCTTTAATAAATTTCCGAACTATAATCGCAAAGATATCGTGTTCGTAAAATAATAGGTGTGTGGTTATTTTATAAACTTTTATATACCGTTGTATATAATTTTATGTACAAAGTGAGATAAATTTTTATCAAGATAGGAATAATTATTATATCATAACCATCCTGGGAATTTAATTGTCGAGGACAAAGCAAACAATACGACAAACGTGGAATTGTATTGGAGAAATAAGTTTTTTTTTACAAATTATATTTATTTTTAATAATTTAAAAAATATGTGCAGTTTTTATTTTATGCGAACAATTGGTAAAATAAGAAACAGAAGGCAATGATAAAGAAAAAATCTCTGAATAAAATTTAGAACGTTTTTAAAAATAGTAAACAAAGTATGATTCGTTTTTGTTTTTACTACAATTATTACCTTAATTATGTACACAAAACTACGTACACTTTATTTTTAATGAACCAAGGTTGATATTGTGCTCTGGTATTCAGATGTGCTCCAATCACTTTCAAGGTGCAGGGTTGTGCAACGTATACGTTTAAAAACATAATAGCCTATGTAGTATATAGGTACATAAATCACGAACAAAGATTGTAGACTACCTGCCAGGAATGCAATGGATTAACAAACGTAGAAATTGATAACTAGCACATGGTAATGCTGGTTAACCGTGTGTTTCTGAGACCAAAATTCCTGTTTAAAACAAATTTTAATCACTAGACTAGACTACGCGTATCTGAAACGAAATGTACATATATATTTTTTTCACCAAACATTACTTTAAACTGATTTAACATTTTACTACCATTTTATAACACGTTTCAATTTGATTTCAGCTGATTACATTCGACCTTGTAATGATACAAATAGCGAATGCTTAATAAAAGCAACACAGGATGCGATTCCAGAGTTTGTCAAAGGACTTCCACATCTAGGCGTACCTCCGTTGGACCCATTTACAATAGACAAACTGTCTATCCCGCTCAGCGGTCTCAAGGTCACGTTTTACCAAGGAAAAGTTAGTGGCTTCAGAAAATGCATTGTCGATAATGTTATGTAAGTATGTTTATTTTAACAATACATTAATAGAAGCATGCTACTTTATTGCCTTTTCGTGCCCAAGGCCCATGCCTATACGGTCTTAGGTCCTTAAGTTATGTAAGAAAGAAAGAAACACATTTATGCACAGGTACAAGAGAAAAAAATACACACAGCACAGATTTATATCAAAAATTAATGAAAAGTGTGGCAAAAGGAGCCAGATAAGCGTAAGCAGGGACATCCTAAACAGTCCTAGTGTTGGACCGTGATCTTGCTGCAAATAGATCGATTATAATGACGCAGTATTACAAACTTATAGTAACCAGTCATGAACGTAGGCTCGACTATTATTTTTTTGTTGAACGATTCAGGCATTACTTATAAACATATTTTACAAAGGCAATTATTATTGTGATTTGACAGTTTTTTGTGTAGTCATCATCTCTATGCGAAACAAATCATTAACCCCTTGACATTGGCAACATAAAATTGAAGCTAATAACAGGTTTTGAGTGGAATGACCACGATGTTAATTTACTGACGAAAAACATTTATCAAATGCGTTACTACGCGGTTTAATTGATGTTAAATGAATATTGCTATAAGTTTACAAGAATATGCATTTATAATAGAACATGTTAAAAACCTGCTCGATAATCTGTTACAAGGAAATGCTCTAGTCTATACTCACCTTTATGGCCAAATTCAATTTATTTTAATAGACAATAAAATTGAAATATTAGCCGTGTAGATACTCATGTAGTTTGAAAATGAATAAATAATTAATCAAGAATATTCGATACGGAAATATACGTTTAAAATATCAAAGTATTATATTGTAATTTGATGTGCATTTTAATGCAAATATTAAAATACAAAATAACATATTTGGTATTTTAATATTACGCGGCATATTACAAACTGTTATACTATTGAAATATAAAAATTCCAAAAGAATTAACGCCGCAATAGAAAAAGGCTTAGTCACCCCTAACTTAGGGAAGGCTCCGAGCCCCTCAGTGCGAAGTTCAGCCGATGATGATTAAGAAACAACATTTACAGACTTGCAAAAAACAAGATTTAAATATTAATTTTGTTATTCGGATTATAAAGTAAGTTGTTTTCAACTTTACATGAGAAAAAACTCTCAAAAATTTTTCTTTGATTACAGATCTGAGCTTGAGAAACGTCACTTTGTTTTAGAGTTCCACTGTAACTTGACCATCAAAGGAGGTTACGACGCCGTAGGAAAGGTGCTTTTGTTTCCCATTAACGGCGAGGGAGATGCCAAGATTAAATTAAGTAAGTTTTTTTCTCCTGCGGAAAATTACTTAAGACTGTGATATTTTTAACGTAAAATTGTCACAAATACAGGATGTTTACTTTGATAACTTACCAAACCATGACAGGAAATATAATTTATTTTAAAACTAAATTACAGGAAAAATTAATCGTGAAGTTTTTCTGTAGAGTAGTATAAAGTTCTCAAATAGTATCAATTGTTTATGATTATTATTTTAATACGTTTAATACGACGATAAGTTAAGGTTATTTTTAAACGGTTTTTTTATCAGTTTATTTGGATCAAACCTATTGAACTATAATTAGATTAAATTTCTGTTAATATATTAATCTGAAATTTTATACAAACCTTTAGTTCTGATATCAATACAGTATTATACGAAAACAAAACCCGTTTGATAGCTAAACGTTATGTTAAGTTAAAAAATATATTTCTTTTTCAGCAAACCTCAAAATGAAATTGGACATAAACACAAAGTATATAAAAGACGACAAAGGTGTTAATCATTTCGCTATCAAAAGCTACAAATATACATTTGATTATGGAGACAAAGTAACATTTGATTTACAAAATCTTTTCAAGGAAAGCAAAGAATTAAGTGAGTATCAATCGAGTGTGCAAATTTTTAAACTAGTATTAAGCTCTTATTCCACGTGATGTATGTGTTTGCGTCACTAAATATATCCAAACGGTGAAATACCACGACCTTACAAAGGACATACCTAAAGTAGATCTCCGTTTTATCTAATGAACGTTGTGTAGGAGACCCTTTAGTTCTCTCTCTATGCTCTACTATTTCAATAAGAAAATGAAAATGGGGAATTGACTGATAGAAGCTGTTACTCGTTATCAGTATAAAATAATTTATTATATTTAATAGAAGAAATTTGAAAATACATTTTTTAAGCTCGCGTGGAACTAATCCAATGACATTGAAACTTTTTGTTTAAATTTAATTTAAATGGTTAAGAATCATATATTCTATTATTTAATATTGTAATTACGCAAGCTTTGACGTTAAGATGTCACGGCGAACGAGGTAATCAAACTGGTTATGTTTTACGAAGAATCCAGAACTTAATATAATACCCAAAATAGCAAAGTTCATCGAAATAAAAACTATAATAAATTATAGAGGTTTAGCGAACAAGTAACATAACATATTGTAGTTATTTTTTGCCGGCTTTAGATGGCAGATAACGTGACGAATGACTATTTATAATCATATTATTACCATATTATGTATTATATTTTGTCTCGTGATAAATTCCAACTACATGTTTCAACCAAAATCACAAATTAAATTACATTTATCGTATTTTTAAAAGGAATTAAAGCGATGATATTTGTTTAGACAATAGAAACTCTTATTTATCGTTGTTTAATTTTATTTAATTTATTATAATACATAAAAGAATACTGAAAAAAAAAATTAATATAAAAGAGCGAATTAAGAGCAGTTTTCTTTAAACACTAGCTGTCGCACGACACTAACCGTGCCAAATTAAAAAAAAACCGTGCCAAATTAAAAAAAAAAAACTTATTTTGTAGTCCATATGTTCTTCCAGCTTATATTTTACATCTATGATGAATTTCAAAGAGATCCATGCTGCCGTTCTGGAGATACCTTCAAACAAACATCCATCCATCCATCCATTCAAACATTCGCATTATTAATTAACAGTTCCTCTATATCTCACAAGTATCAACTAAGCAATCGAAACTCTTCGAGGACTAGTTTTTTTGCGTAAGATTTATTTCTAAATGTCCCTCCTGTTCCTAATATTTGTATTTTTAATATTGTTATTGGCAAAGGACTAAACCTAAAATTATTATGTTCACAGGTAACACAGTGCTGTCATTCCTTAATGAAAATTGGCGGACCGTGTCCGAAGAGTTCGGTAAACCGATAGTAGACTACGCTGTAGAGTTAGCGTTAAAGACAATAGAAAAGTTCTTCCTGGTCGTTCCCTACGAAGAACTTATTAACGTTCCTATACCTACATAAGTATTTGTATGTTATTTAGTTTTAGAATAAATCCGTCTATTTTAAATACTTTTTTATTTCCTACATTTTACTCATAGAAGTGACTTTGATGAGTCGGTAGGTTTATAGTTGTTGTATGGTCTGATAAATTACACAATTTGTCTGTGTGTTTCATTGATTAAATTCTACTTTTTCTATGCATCTTTTTTATTTCTTGTAATTATAAAAATATCTGTCATTAAAAATTAGCGTGGTTTGGACATGTTATGCGGATGGATGATGATATAAGCAAAAAAGTAATGAGATTGTATGTGGCTACTGTGTGAAAGAGGATATGCGTAGGAAGGGGGTAGATTCGGATATGACGCCTGATATGGATGTATGGAGGAGTAGTACATACTGTGCCGACCCTTAATAGGGATAAGGGCAGGTTGATGATGATAAAAATATCTGTCATATGCTTTTTTTGTTCAAAATCTCCGCAGGTAGATCAACCAACGTTAATCGAATACAAATTCGATAGATCCCAAGATGTGAATCTGCAAAATTGGTTCATAAAGATTTGTTTACCTTATACTTGTTCAATTGCGTTTATCAAATACGAATGAAGACAAAAAGGAAGTAATTTACTTTAGAATTTATATTCGTCAGTATTTCTTTCAGCTTCGTTATCGGTCACGTCCTGAGCTGATTGGACATTTATCGGGAATTGTTTTGTTGATGCAATGTGGAAACAAATAGGTTTCTCTGCAGGCTTTTTTGTACAACATTTATAAATAAATTACTGTTTATAACCTATTCGCTTTTTAACAATAATAGAGATGGGAAGTATGGATTCATCAAACTAATATCGAGACATTATCAACTTACTCTTAACAACCGATAAAATTATCGCAAAAGAAAATAAAAAAAATCTGAACTATTAACGCAAAAGAGCATATTCGAGACAATTATCATGCTTTTATTTAAATTAATGAAATTAAGAAAAAATTAAAATTAAAAAAATCACTACAAGCGCAGCAAATACAAGGCCAACTTAGATATATTATTATAGTCGTATTATACAACTCAAACGAGGTCCACTTAATTATTGTTTTCTCAACCTTTGCCTCTATACAATTGTATGGAGTTAACATCTTAGTTTTAATGACTATCTATATTATTTTAATTACAAGTTACAACTATTTTATGACTTCATACAGACAGAGAACAATGTCAATCATTGTAGATACGATTGAAATCCCGATTAAAATAAATTGTTGCTATAAAAATTTGAGTTATAGTTAAAAGTAATGGTCAAATCATCCACAATATTATCAAATGGTTCAAGTAAAGTTAAATGAAAATAATTTTCAATTATTTTTCTAGTTTGTAAATAACATAAAATTCGTAAAACTATTGATAGTGATAAAACTTTGAAGTATTCAGAAGACACTGTCAACTTCTTTCTATAAATGTTTAATTAAAATAAAAAATAAAAAAACCTTTTTTTAACTTTATCACTTGTATTATTTTTAATCTCAAAAATACTGAATCTTATTAATTAAACGTTCATATACAATTGTTTTAATATACATTTTTTTGACAGCCTTTAAATATGTTAACGTTGATTGCCTTGAATGTTAATCTCGATAAAAATGCATCTATATACTGTTATTTTGTTATGAAATTATTGTACAATATAACATTCCAAGGTGAAGAAAACTATAAACGAACTGTCCCCTTTGATATATAAAATTTTAATATGGGCATACTATTATTTAACAAGGAGCTTCGGTGGCTCAGGGGTTATGCACTTGACTTGTAATTTGCATTCTTGGATTCGAATCTCGCTATATGTGTGAATCTCCGGGAAACAAGGCGGGGACGCGGCACACCACCCGTCCCTTCGTTCCGTCTCCCGTAAGGGCGAAAAGTGGATTGCGGAGGTAACGTTTGGCCACGCCAAATTGAGGTCCATGCACTCCTCTTTTTTGTTTTTTTTTTCAGAGGGGAATGCTTTATGCATACTCCGCGCCCCGGGGGTGACGCGGTAGTTATGTGGGATTCTCCTCCATAGCGGAGGCATACCCACTAAACCCCTCTGTTCCTCCAACGCATCGGGACGGGACCACGGGCACGCTTTCGCTCTCGTCCGCGGTCGTCCATGCACCCCTCTGGGTTACAGGCATAAGTTGTTTTTCTTTGTATTATTTAAAAATGTTTTGGCTGGTGTGTGGTATATGTTTATATGTTATGTCTATTCCCTTGTGCTTTCTGTAGGCGAATTGACTGAACCGTTTCTGATGATTGAGGTGTCATTCAATTTGTATAAATCCCCGGGGTGTCATATTGGTGCATTCAGTCGCGCTCAATTCTTTTGAATTGAGAACTATATTACCTTTGTGGTAACATTCCGTGAACATTAAATTGTAAATTATTCAGTCAATTAGTTGAGTTAGAAGTTTTTTTTTAAATAATTATAAAGTAGCAGTATGTTTACAACTTAACGTTGGCACGTGCATTATTACTTCAATATTTTGCAATACATTGCTTCGTACGTTAATGAACGATCTTTGTCAAGGACAAACACATAATCTTGGTCTCGTTTCACCGCTTTGGTTTAATTAATTTCAAGGTCACGGACAAGCTGTTATGACGTATTATTACCCATATTTTACAGCAAGATACTGCCAAAATTTTCATACGAAAAGTGGTTATATATACTCTTAGAAAAAACTGAATAAGCACATGGGCTAAATTAAGTATATTTTTTTAATTCCGCGCGGACGTAGTTGCGGGCGACAGCTAGTTATAATTATATAGTGGAATAACAATTTAGAGCTGGCACCTTGTTAAAGTATTTACGGGGAGGCTGAAAACAGCGCGTTTTTTTACAATTTTTAATTGATACAACAACATCTATAAAACTCACGCCCGTAACCCACAGGGGTAGGCAAAGATTACTGACCTACATTTGGCGCGGTCCTGAAACACCTCTCTCGCTTCTTCTAAATTCATGTTATAAACATTTTTATTTTATGAAAAATATGTCAGACCATACACCTGTTCTCCAATATAATATTAAAATATTCCATTCCGATATGTCGAACGATTTCGTAGTTTATCTGGAATATTCCGTTCATTATAACTGCGGTTCATCTTTTATAGTTTTTTAAAAATTTAAATTACTTTATTTTTTTAAGGTTCTGGCTAAAAATGGAAAACTATTGTAACATAAATAATATAAGAAAAGCAGGTAGCAAATGTTTTAAATATAGCTATCGCTATATTAGATGGCCGGCTTACTTGTTTCTTCGCGTTTCAAAAAGAAAAAAACTTTTTGCTAGCCCCAGCTTTTGCTTGCTTCGACTATAAATCCTTTTAGGTGCGTTCAGATTCAATAAAGTTTTAAGAAAGTAGGTAACAAATCGGATTACAAAAGTAAAGTAATGATGAATACGAAGTCAAAGAGCTAGTCTTTTACTATTTATTTTTTATTTACCTGATTCTAAATTAAACTTATAAGATTTAAAAATATTTTATATTATTTTACGATTTTTATTTAAGGCTAATAAGGCATATTTGATTTTTCTGTAAATATTCAAATATAGTGTTAATAAATCCAACTTAATATTGAAGTGGATTTGATGGAGGAGGGGAACGCATTGTAAGGGGTCGCATCATACATCTTTCCGTGTGTCTCCTTCTCCGTCAAGTAAAATTAGGAAAAAGCATCACCAATTGCGGCTGTATACGGGCAATGGTCGCTTCGCTATTTCGACGAATTTATGTGCTCGTTTACTCATGTGCCACGATATGATATAAAAACATAAGTATACAAAACTTTAAATAATATTTCTCCACTTAATTGATGAAGCAATGTTTCTATTTCCATGGTAACAAAACTAAGAGGCCTTAGCGACAAGCCTGACTGCCCGATAGTGCGACACTGGGTGCGTGCACACGTCGTATATTTACCGACGTAATATTTGTTTTTCTAATAACTAATTGTAATATTTTTCCAATATGTGTTACCTACTGTTACATGAAATAAATAAATAAATAAATAAATAAAATAAAATAAAACGCAACTCATAAATTCATATACTTTAACACGGACACTTGATTCCATAGTACGTTATAGATTCTCATACGTTGTGAAAAATATATTTGTAATTCAATACGAAGAGACGAAAGGTGCAGATAACGAATTCAAACATATTTTTCAAAAATTTATTTTACCGAGATAATGACATCGGTGCTTCGAATATCGAGTGTTAGATATCGTAGTCGCTGTTTGATTTATTTTCAAGAATATACGTTTATTTTTTGTGTTGTTCTCACGTTAACATCGCTATCTACATTTTATGATAAGGAAATATCAAAAACATAATTAATCATCATGTTTTTGAATAATTTTATAAGTTTCCTGTACCATTAAGAGAATTTTAAATAAGTTTTTATTTGAAACATACGTTTGGAATTAAATTAATGTCTTACATTGTACGTCATTTCATAAAAAAATAGAGGTCGATTTATTAATATTTGTAACAAATTACATAGAGATCTTACAATCCAAAATTCTAAAATGTATCAACCATCTTCAAGATAGAAGAAGTAATTACAAATATTCTACCAACATTAAAGTTCGAAATAAGAAAGCAGACAAGAAAAAGGAGAGATAAAAGAAATAGAAGGAGATTCTGATCACGTGAACGAATGAATTGTAAAAATCAGCTTGATATTATTTTTCTAGTTCATGCTGCGAGGCTCTGATACTTCTTGTCGTCTGAACATCGTCAAAGTAACGATTGCAAAATATTATTATAGTCTACTTAAATGTCGAACATTATGTAGCCGAAACTAACGGCCAAACTCTCACGTATTCGTCCCGTTTCGGCACCGACTAATTTCTAGCCGAATGGAGGCGCTTCATCAGGATGTGTAAGACTGATATTGTTTCACGGGCGGCATCCAATTACACATATACACGTGATATTACAAATATACGCGAGTGTTTAGTTTACGATAATGTTTCACGAAAGTTTGAATAATTCAATCGTGTTGCAACTGATTTCATCATATTGTATAGATAAATATCGACACTTTTAAAATGGATCATAAAACGACTACATGCACTTAACTTTAAGTATACTCAATGCAAGGAGAAAGATTTTATTTATCGATATGTTATATTTATACTTTAAATCGCTTTCCGTTTCATCGATAATCTAAAGCACTTTAGACTTGAACTTTAGCTATGTTAGTTAGGGTGAGTGCTACTCTCTTTATCGCAACATCTCGCTATGACAAGGACAAGGTTTCTTCAACGCGCCCTCATTTCCTAAGCATTGTAACTGAAAATAGATTTCGTTGAACTTGGCCCGGTGCCAAAGCGTGGCGTCTCCGCTAAACTAGAAGTGATCTTATAGTTTAGTTAGCTGTTTAATTAAGTGAACTAGGCCTTTATATTTTTTATTACCTTTCGAAATAAACGAATCATTTTATTGTTATTGAATTTGTTTCAAACGCTTATGTTGATTCAAAATCATCAACATAAGCGTTTGAAAATCATCTGCAATAGAGGATGCTTGTAGGCAGCGGTTGGTTTGCTATTTCGGCATATTCAGACGGTCGCTTGCTAGTTTGCTACCTTATGATATAAACATAAATATATATTTGTTTCTAGAGAAGCATGAAACTGACATTATCGATGGTATTTCATACTGAAGCTAAGTTATAATACAAGGTACTTACATACAGTCATATCAAATATCAGCGTATCTGAATTCGCACATAAAATTCTCTATAAATTTCTGTTATCGTACAGTAAACGTATGTACTTTAGAATAAATGTTTTTAAAAATCCATGCTGCAATATTTTAGTTTACAATGCAGATTTGTCATCTTAGATTTCATAAAACCATTTAACCGTAGTATTCTGTACAAGAAAAAACTTAATCAACTACGAAAATATAATAGCAATTTTAAAGATTAAACACATTGCTAGGAATAATCGTTCCGAAAATAAAACTATTTTATTTTGCTACATTGGACCCTGTAATGAAATTTGTCTTAAATGAATATTCTCTTGCACTTTAAAGACAAATTACTATCTCTTGCGACGCTGTAACTGAATCATCGGTAACGTAGTTAAACTGTGTCAAAGGCTTGGTTCATTAATGTATGTTTAATGCACAGATACGGCAAAGAACCATTAGTATAATAGTGAGAAGTCGTGTTCTTATTACACCAAAGTCGTATCTCCAATATTGTGTATTATTATTTGATTTCGTTTCACTGTAATTGACTGACAGTTTACTCGTCCAACAAACTGATCAACAATATCTTCAGCCTTTAGCACAAACGCAGGATAATCTTACCGTACCGTTTTAAGAGATGCTGCTTATTTAACTTCTTATCTACATAACCTAAACGATTTAAGATACAATTTAAATTGTTGTTCTAAGCAAGTTGCAACCGTCCTGAAACAACTTATACAACTAAGAATATAATTACGCCTGAAGCGCGCATGAGTATTGTTCAAACATGTTTGCTCTTATAATTAACAAACAAGCCTGAATTATTTTAAGTTAGGTTAAGTTTTGTTGAACGTATTGGGTAATATTGGAGATCACATCACCAATTGGAAGGAAATAGAATCATGGTATAGCATCAGCATCGGGGATATCCTCCTTATTTAGTGATATTAAAAGACAGTAAACTTTTTTCGGTTTTAACTCCTACTATTTTAAAATAGCAATTGCATGTAGAATAAGCATTATTGTTATGCTTCATATTTAATTAGGAGTTGTAAGTTTGTTGCAAACATAAAGTCTGGGATTAATTCACAAGAGACCGTACAGAAATGCAGTAAAATTTCAAAGCGCTATGACTGTTAAATACCGTCACACTGCGATGCGAATCGTATTAAAAGTAATTTAGGAAGTTAGCAGCTCGAGTTCCATTTGAACTTTGCCATTCCCACAAAATATAAACGAATTGCACAGACAAATATAACTTTATATATTTATTTCCTTCTAACATACTGGATTTTTTTAATATTTACTCATTGTATGGCAAAGACCCATGAATACATAATGAAATGTACAAAATGAAGACATAATTATACTCCCAAGCTTCTATACTTCGGTAATAATTATGCAATTACGCACATGAACGACTCTTAGTCGTATAATTTTTAATATTCTGGAGAAATATTGTTATTTAAAAATGTAAGCATAAATTGAAAACGATCTATGTACATCACTCATTTACCTGCTACAATTTCACGGACTGCAGAACGCAGAGAATTCTTAGGCTGTGTAATAAAATTGTTCAGTTAAAAGTTTAAAATGTTATTAAAATTGTCTTTACAAAAATTACTTATAAATTATTTACTATCCTAGTTTCTAGAACATATTGAAACATGATGAGTTTTCACGCGCAACAAAGTTTTAATAATTTTATTTATTCATCTACAAATTAATCAGCTCCTAAAATAGTTTATGGTTGACTTCATGAATGATTAATTCATCGATTTAAGTTTACTTACCGTATAGAAGTTGTGATTAATAACATTAAGTCCAGACTAACGAAAAGTCTTATCCGATAAAGATTAGTCTAAAATAAATGAACCTAAATGACCTAAATTACCCTCAATAATAAATGCTTCTAAAGCTGATATCTAAAACCGATTTATTTACGCAAATACCAGTTGCAACGTTTGTAGATTATTAACTCTATTGAAGTTTTTTCGAAATAAATGGATTTTTAATTAATATTTTTTGCGCCAGATTTATATAGTACGATACAGTTTTGACAGAACAAAAATTATTGCGTTTGTCAAAAGAAACATATTACACGGATGCTACAATTTTTAATTAAAAAAAATTTGCATAAATTTGCAGATTTTTCAATAATGAATTTGAATTCTCATCGCTATTTATATATTTATGTTCTTCAATCTTCCTAGACTTTTAACATTTTTTTTACACGAACGAGATAAAATTCGTGAATAAAGTAAGTACTTACACTCAACTTCAAAATGCGAATTTGAAATCATTTGGTAAGCAACTATTCACTATTATTTACCTTTGTTTTATTTTGGTTGGAAGAGCTTCAGTTTTTCCGCAAAATTCAAATGAGACTCGTACCCTGCCTGATGAGGGCTGGATGAGGGGGAATACGATTTTAAAATACGACGAGAAACAAAAGCTATTAAAAAGTATTTTATGATGTGAGTTGAGATATTGCCGACACTGTTCATGACGTACGAGTACTATACTTCAAAATTACTTGAAGCGAAACATAATTTTACCGTTAAATAATTAAAAAAATGATTATACAAAATATCAAAAATGATATTGGATCAGATTAAAAAAAAAATGTAGCTTTAAATCGTACAATTTTTGGCACAGGAGGCCTTTCCACCCTTTTTCTTATAAGTGAAGGATGGGAAGTGGAAGTGGATTCTCCGAATGAGGGATGCATGGGAAAGGAAAATATTCTCTTTCTGTGCATACCTTCCTCCGTCGATTAAAGGTAGGTATCGCATCTGCAATTGCGAATGTCTATGGGCAACGATCGCTTCGCTACTTCAGCGAATTCAGTTGGCCGCTCGCTCGTTTGCCACCTTATGATGTATAAGAAAATAAGTTACAAAGTTTCCTAATTTATTTTATTATACTTATTTATCTTTATTTATCTAAATACATTATTTTAAGAGCTGATGAAACATGACAACTGGTGCTTCTTAGATTCCAATTCCCGAGGTATGAGAACAATAGAAAATGAGACGCTCTATCTCAATTCATCGTTCTCTAGAGTACAGTGCAATATATTTAAAAGCTGTGAACATTTCTGTCACAGTTTTATTCGTAGAATAATTTTCACCTGAGTCCTATTGTCGGTAAAACATTTCGTAATTGAAATAGTAAGATTGTCTATGGTATGTAACTTCAGTAAAATTCTAAAGGGAAAGAGACATATGGAAAATCAGAATCTCTTTGCGATTTAAAGATGCTGTAACCTTATGCAGATGTCTTTTGATATCGGTCACTAGTATTTAATGAAATTCAGTCGCCAGTTGCTTGTTTTGTCACTTTTAACTATTTATTAAAATAGGAAAACATTTATAAAATATGACTCGGACAAGGAAAGAACCGTGCAATTTAAATAAAATCCAATCAAAACTAACTCCAAAAATATTTGTTTACTTCTTACGTAAACAGATTAGAAGACTTGTGTAAGGAAAACAATGTGAAGCAATTTTGTTACCAAACAGAGTCGTAAAGAAACCGGAAACTTTATGTGGTAAATGTAGGATTAGAAAGTTGGCTATTTATTTTTATGTCGTCGCGCTTCCTTTTCCTTGGTGCAAAGAAGGTAAATTGTAACTTTATTCATGTCGAAATGTAAATGTTATAAATGTCTCCTAAGTAAGATTACTTTAGGATAAGTAGATAAAGTCTATCTTTTGTGTGAAAGTAACGGATTATCACAATAAAAAAAACTTAAGTTTGAATGTAATAGGTGCATAATTGTTTATTTGAACAACTGATTTACAACGAGAACAAAAACAAAAAAAAATATAGGGAAAATTATTGTAATGTATGCGGGCGAATAAATATTTGATCGAGGTACTTAAATTACCTGTATAGCCGAACTGGGAAATTTAAAAATATAGTCATTAAATATGACTGACCACAGTGCATCTTTACGTCTTATTTCATTAGCTATTAGTCTATGAATTTATGTTTACAACTTGTGTAGTTTGTAAGTAGTTTCAAAGCAACAATGACCACAGGATTTAAACGTGTCGTGTCCAGTACAACAACGTTTAACTTTATATCCGCTAAGACAGTAGCCATCTACACTAATCAAGTGAAACTACAAGATTATGTTGTTCACAAACGATTCTGATTAAAAGAATTTGACGCTTGATTAATAATACAATATAGTATAAGTATATTAGGAGCACATAAAGACATTATACTTTTTGAAACAAATATAGAAAATGAAGACAAAAGGGCAACCATTTTAATTGATGTACAGTGACCTAGAGTTACAAAACTCTGAATTAGTAAGGACAAACTAAAAAAGAAACCATATAAGGAACTCGTGAATACAAAACGTGTAAAAATTAAAAAAAAAAACACTGGAATCCTATAATGTTACATTACATCTCTGGTCAAGACGGTATACACAATCAACTTTAGCTTTTATCTATATAAATCTTAGAAATTTATGAGAAAATTTATTACAATGACGATTGGATGAATGTTTGTTACAAGGTATGTCGAAAACGGCTCAACAGATCTTGGTGAGATTTGGCACAGATGTAGAAAATAATTTGGAAGAACATGTAGGCTACTTACTAAGTTTTTTTTTATTCCGCAAGGACGGAGTCCCTAGCAAAATTTAGTAATGTAATATTATTTACTTTACAATAATATATGTATGTTTATGTGCTGTGAAATCTTATATCCGAATACCCATACCATGTTGCCTACAATACAATTCCCATTCATTGCGATCGAAGTTCCAACACCGCTCTAATGAATTTCGACGCTCGTGACGGAATTTCCAAACGACTTTTCCTAATAGACTCACGGAAATATTCCAAAGCATATTCACCTGTAGTGAAAAATATAGTTATATATGAATATTTGTACCACTAGTTTGTTTATTGAAATATTGAATGAAACTTGTTATTATTATCTAGCATTTGTAAAGCAGCTGAAAAAAAAAACCCCGTTAATTAAAACCGTTTAATAGATATTTAGTACTGAATCATAGGAATATGAAGATCATTGGGAATTACATGTAGACATCATCAGCTCACTATATGTCCCCACCGAGGGGCTCGGAGCCTACCCTAAGTTAGGGTGATTAGGTCATAGTCAACCATGCTGGACCAGTGCGGGTTGGTTGACTTCACAATTATCTGTGAATTTTCTTCACAGATATGTGCAGGTTGCATCACGATGTTTTCCTTCGCCGAACGTCGGATAAATGTACAAATGTAAATCGAAAATCAAAAAACACATTGGTACATGGCGGAATTCGAACCCGGGATCTGCAATACAAGTCAAATGCTTAAACCCCTGAGCCACCGACACTCTCTCGGACGTCCACATAGACATAATTTAGCTTAATAAAATAAAAAAAAAATTGTCTACAAAACCAGCGTTAGAATTTGTGAAAAAGTAGTACGGTTCATAAATTTTTATTACCGAATGTATATTGAGAAAAATGTTCAACTTTATTCTCGACCTTATTAAAGTAAGACTAATTATAAGTTACATTTGAAAATAACTAATTAAAAATCGTCGAAGTACTATATAATCTGCTTTTAATTTAAAAAAATACACAGTGACACTTCAAGAAGAAAGGAAACCTATTCAAGTTACTTGTGCAGTATAACTTCAGCGACTATCTCACTAAGTTAAACCTAAACTTAACTAACTCAACTGTTGAATTAAGTAAGACTTAGTTTCACTGAGTCGGTAGTGTTACAGTTTCTTGGTTAGGTATCACTTAACAATCGCATATTAAGAAACTTAATTGTATGGTTTTTATCTAAAAGTCTTTTGTTTGATGATGTTTTGTTTTATTAAGTTAGGATTCCTTTAGTGCAATAATGATTATTTAGAATAGATGAGAAATGAATTTGTTTTTTACTATACGATTTATTATATCTTTTGAGTAAGTACAGTCAGCTGCAAATAAACCGATTATACGGTATATTTGCACCTGACTGTACAAAGTAACTACGTTAGTAAGAACAGAGAATTGTATATATGATTTTAAAACATTCAAGTCGCTATGGTAGACTTGAAATATAGAAAACAAATCAAGTTTTCCCAAGTTATACGTATCTAGCTCAATTGATTTAAGATCGCACAGGATATTATACACATTGTTATTATATTTTTATATGACGATGTGCTGCCTTTTACATTGCACAAATAAATATTTATTTTACAACATAATATGTAGAAAACGTATTATGCAGAATCGTAGTAACATAGTAAATCTTATATATAAAATTCTCGTGTCACAATTTTCGTTAACATACTCCTCCGAAACGGCTTGACCGATTCTCATGAAATTTTGTGAGCATATTGAGTAGGTCTGAGAATCGGCTAACATCTATTTTTCATCCCACTAAATGTTAAGGGTAGTCCACCCCTATTTTATTTTAGATAAACACGCGCACGGATTCGCGGGCGACAGCTAGTAGTTTATAGTATAATAATTAGTAGTATGTAGGCGTATTTTTTATTATATATTTACGAAAAAATGGTTATTTTTAACCAGTGCTGAAATAAATGAAGTGGTGAGGATAAAACTAACAAGAATAAGCTTAGCAAGGATAAACTACTTTAAGTTAGATCACCGTTCAGAATTGCGCGAAGAGCTCGCGTAGAGCGAATCGCAAACATTGAGACAACTTCAACGAGGCGTTGATTCCGTGAAGATTGAACTTTTCAATCGCTACATCGGTTCGCTTGTTGAGTCTAACTTTATAGATGATGAAATTCTATGAATTTTATACAACAATTTTCTTACATAGTAATTAAGAAAATTATTATTTAATAATATCAATTTAGGGCAGGCGTTTTAGTACTTTTCAGTAACGGTCTTAACTCTTCTATCTGTCTGGGTGAGATTTCTAGGACGGCCTTTTTTTTACCACGCCTACGATGGGATGAGGGGGGTAACAGAGTTATCTGAGACTGTAATTTGCAGATCTGTGGCTCCTTTTCTGTCTAGCGCTATGGGTACCTATCATCCATTCTCGGAATTATAAAAAAAACATATGCCTTTATTTAGTTTGGTTTAGTTTTAGTATATAGTTTATTTAATATAGTATTAATTAATTCATTTGTTTCGTAATGGTTAGTTATTTAGTAAAATTATATTTTAATTTACAGAAATATTAATATTAAGAGCTCTAATATATGTGATGAAAACACATGCCTTTATGAGGATTTAAACTGGTTTTATTACAAAGTTTTGTTATGCAAGAAGAGAGGACATTCTAAAGGAACTTTAAATAACCATGCTTAAAAACTTACTGAGAGATAAATTTTACTAGTTTGTGTAACAAACTACGTATACTGCGGAATAAATTGAACAAACTTTAGCCTTTCCCCATGCTATCACCGTTAAAGTTACCAAAATACGACCTGTTGGTTTCGAACAGCAATAATTTATTTACGTAGAAATTGCTAACAAAAGTTATACAACTTGATTGAAATTTATGTCAATAGACATTGAAGAAGACAAATAAGAATTGATTCGAAATAGTTATAGAAATAATATAGAAAATTGAATAAACAAAACAATAAAATTAAAAAAAATAATTCCATAAAATCCAATAGGTAAACAACATTTCGCCGCACCAATTAAAATTAAAAACAATTAATAACCGTAAACGAGGGTCCGAAAGAAAGCATTCAAGGTGTCGAAGAAACGAAAATAAAACGTAAGGTACAAAATCAATTGTTAAACAGGCAAGAAAAACACTTTTTTTTATAAAAAAAATAACAAATCAAACGTTTATCATTAATTATACTAATATTATAAATGCAAATGCTTAGATGTGTGGATGGATGTTTGTTTAAAGGTATCTCCAGAAAGGCAGAACGGATCTTTGGCGTACATATTGAACATAATCTTGAAAAACACATAGACTACTTATTAAGTTTTTTATAATTCTGCGCGGACTGAGTCACGAGCGACAGCTAGTTTAATAAAAATGTCAATAACGTGTAATGTAACATTTCTTCACACACAAATATTGATTTTAGAAAGTGTTTTCTTTACTTTAATTTTATTTCTACAATACGCAGGCTAGGTTAGTGACGTCATCGATTGCATACAGCCGGTTCCAGGGTTGTGTCAAAGCCTAGTTGAGAAAGTTTCTTGTATTAATTAAAGTTTTGGCTCCACTCTGACACGCCACCGAACAAATATAAAAGTGTAACAAAGTTTTAAATCCAGTTGTACACAGTCGCCCGCTCTTAAGCGGGGAAATCTCAAAGCACGATTAAAAGTTTGTGCTTTGCATTGAGAATTACAGCAGAGAGTGTATAGCTAAGTTTATTGGCATTGCATGTAACTGTCCCTTAACACTTCTAAATCACTTGTGTAAAAACATATGGCGAACCTGGAACTAAATTTGTGTATCGTTCAAAATAAACATTTACAGATAGCAAATGAAACGCGTTTGAAGTCGTTCTTTACTTACGAATGTATGTTATATTGACGTCGAACATTTATACGGTAATTAAATAGATATTACGCCAATTTATTTATAATGTTTCATAGACCACTTTAGTTCCAATATATTATTTACAACTTTCCTCTTGAATTTCCCATCTTTTATATAAAATATTTACTACATTGTAAGGGATCTTAATTTACTTACACTGTCAATATTTGTAATCGATTTTCGTTTACATACACAACAAAGGAACTTAGGATTCCTTTCGCATTCAATATAAGATCAAATATTTCTGCTTCTTTCTTGTGAAAATACTTTTTCACAATAAGTATCGACGGCCAGTACAGTGAAATAACCAAACAATTGTTGAAACGTCTTTGGGTCGTGTTTATTACAAAAAAAAAATTATTTATTATTTCATATTATGTTACAAAAATATCTAATATAACATAAAAATAAATAAAAGAGATAAATAGCTGTAATGTCATAAGTGGTAAAATCAATATTTTTTATTTAAATTCAGCTAGATTCAGGACTGCCAACTCTGTAAAATGGCTGATAGTATTATTTTTACGCAACCCACGCAATATGGATATCAAATGACAGGGCTTGACTACTACAATAAATTAGACCGTGTATAATTTTAAGATTGTCACGACATATTTTTATAAGCACATAAATATGGGTATCAAATAAAAATGCTTAACCAGTAGAGTAGGTACAGAACACTATATAATACAATATAACTAACTTCATACGACTAAAATTGGTACTAAGTAAAATTATATCTATTTGTATAGGTAAAGATTTCGAAGCAAGAAAACAAATATAGTTTTCCCATGACGGCATACAGAGAGCAGTAGACAAAATTGGTTTAATATCCCGCGGGATATCTGTGAATCCGCCTAGCGAGAGCTGCACAAATGTTATTGTGCGCGCATGAAATTCATGATCAAGGAGGCCCGATAAAAGCTAAGCTGTGTTGGAACAAATGTAAAATTTGCTATGATAACTAAGTTTAACCCTGATTTTTAAAGATTCTCTAATGATTTTTTTTTAAAGCAATATTGTTTTTAGAAACGACTGTGAGTGGTATATTAAATTTGGCTAATAAAAGCCGCAGTACTCTAATAGATTTTTAATAACATAATGAGAACTTTTTTATTGTTTGTTCTTAATGAAAGTAGCATAAAGTCTTTCAATCACGTGACTAAAATCTAGAAATTTAATTTGCTGACGACACATTCGGTCTTATGTGGTTACTTTAAGCTTCGATAATGCGTTAAGCTATAGTCTGTTACGTCACCTTAATTGAGTACAAGTATGGTTATTACTAACTGTGGCATTAATCCAGCTGAGTTGGATTAGCTTCGATGTGTTACCGCACTGAATAATAACGAATTGTGTGTTGCAATACTAATTTATATGAAAGTGTTATTAGGTGACGCTTTCTAAGTGTATAGATATATTTTGTGGATTTTAATTTGCTTTGCTTAGTCTACATACGTTTACGTTGGTATATATTAAATGATTCTTCCTTTCTTCAGCATTTTTTAGGATTGTCAACTAACCTCATTTTATAAATAAGCATGTCCATTATAATAAATAATTTCATTTGTACTTGCATTTTAAATTAAATAAAGTCTGTTTGCTATTAAAATTTTAAAAAAATCCACCATTTCTGAACTTATGTTCCTTCTCACTTAAAATCCGCAAAGTATGTCACTGAATGGAGTTGAAATAACCGAGTAAACTCATTCATTAATGAAATTAGAGTGTTTTCATTACAGACATATTCTAAAGGCCTCTTAGTTAATGTTCAACATAATGTAATTACGAGGTTTGAATTACTCCGTATTAAATAGAAAGAACCGAAGACAGTATTTACCACAAAAACTAAAATCCACCAACCATTTTTAATAAATTTTATATTTACGATGGACAATAGTAATAATATTACGTAATATTTTTTTTTTAATTTACGAGAGGCCTACAACTATTTACAGCGATTTATAAATTAAGGAACAAATAGGTTTTATTCGAACATTTAGTATTATATTTTATTTTTTTAATAATTTAAAACTTAAGACAAAAAAAACATGTAAAAGGCTGGGATGTTTATGAAAATAATAATTTACTTAAGCAAACACTTACACGCTACTTTGCGTGGCGGGTTTGGTAACGTAAAGGTTAATGAAGACGAGGAGGGGGCAATGGGCTAAGACGGCGGTCACCCTGAGGGAGGCGCGCCCTAGTTGTCAAAATAATTAATAGAAATATGTGCTCCCTAACAGAGATGGACTTAATCTTAATCTATGATTTTCATTTACAAATAAATTAAAAAAAGTATCTTGTATCCTGTACTAACGCAGGATGAGCGCTATAACCCTACGCTCCGTTGTTAAACGTAAGGATATACTTATATCGCCTTAATTTCATTTTAATACATAGGACAGAAGAAGACAGTTAAATTAGAGATATATTAAACAACCTAAAAATATCCAGAATACAAGTGTGTATTAAACGAAAAAGTTTCATATCATTTAAAAGGTTATTTCCTTTTTATTGTACCAAAAACGGTTTCGGCCAATAAATTGCATAAAATTATAAACAATACGACCTTAATTTATAAATCGAATAAATAAACAACAAAATTATTTTGCCCTTATATACGGCCCTGTTGACTCATGAACATAACACGACGTCAAGACCCGCTGACCCGTTTCCCCAGTCACCTGCGACTAGTCAATTTACCTTAAAAAAATCTCGCAAAACCCCGGTACTAAAGAAAAGTGATGTGTTGACTTAACACACATACATAAGTCTTAACGGCCGCTTGCCCTCATTTTATCGTCAAAGGAAAAGACACGTTAACTTTGACACTTTTGATTTAAATTCCGTATTTCAGTAAACTTTCTTATGGTCGTTGCGATACTTTTATTTGTACATTTAAAGAAATTCCATGCTCACAAAATCAAGTCGTTACAAGCTAATATACCAATACTGGATTCACATGAACTTATTACTATCTTGACTTCACATAATTCAACTATAGTTTGAATAAACAGAAATAATTATTTAAGAGGAGAAAATCATGGGAAATTTTTGAATCGCCAATGTCGATGAATATTCAAATTCAAAAAAGCATACACTGAATAATTGTGACGCTTGAATATCCCAATAAAGTATATAATGTGTCGAAGACATCGATAAAAGGAAATCATATTTTCACTATTTATAACTCAAAAACTTAGGTAGCTTAGAACCAGCACACGTATGTAGGATAGGTACTTTTATCAATTTTCCTTGGGACGTTAATATAAAGATTATTTAAATAATTTGCGGAGGGAGTCGCGAGCAAAATCTAGTGCATGTATCAATTTCTTAGCATTAAAAGAATTTGGTCCAATTAGATTTAACAAAAGTATATATCAATTAGCAGGTACATCTGAACTTTACGTGTTTTGAAACCTTAAAAGTGAAGTAGTCCGTTGTCTTGCGATAGCATCGTATTCCCTTCGGTAACTCCAAGAGTGCCCTATAATCCAATTATGGATACATATGAATAATAGAAACTTGTAACATAAAAAACCTTTTTTTTACCATATAACTTTTATCCATATCTCTGTCAGCTTTATGAATTATATGTTCTGCTGCAACTATTAATGTTTTTAATATGAAAAACGATTCCAAAGTTGGAACAAAAACATTTCATAGGAAAATAAATAATTTTTACGATAGATGTAAAGATGACTAGTTAACGATACATATATACTAATGAATATAAATTATAATATCGTCATTCGCGTTTCGCCCTCCATAACCTCATAGTCAGCAACACTTCAATGGAGGACGCACCGCACAGAGTAACTAAAATTTACAGATCGTTTGGATATTAATTAATTTTTTTAAATACATTTTCTGTCGGCATAACTGAATTATTTGTATTAAATTTAAATAAAAAAATATATATATATAAAATTAAATTAAATAATACTCAGGTAAAATATTATAATTAATAGGATATTTGTATAGAGTACCGAATTTTAATATTATATTGTGTGTTGTAGATTTTATATTATTTGATTAGACATTGTCACTTACGTTTTCCTTTATGGACTGTTCAGAATAAATAGCATGTCGTATATGAATTAAAAATATTAACATTATTAGAAACGTTTAAAAAATTATGACATCAAATATTGAGGGTAGACTGAATTTTAAATACTCTGTGCATAATCCAGTAAAGGCACACTGTGGCCGACATGATACGATTTTATACTGTCGCTGGGCAGACTGTTAAGTGCTACAAATCCTCTTTCCAATGCCTCACGTTCCTACGGACAGTTTCCTTCACATAACGAACAAATAAGACTTATTCAACGGTAGTGAATCGTCATGTGTAATTAAAACAATGAAGATGTCAGCAATATTATTGATGGTTATAATTTTTATTACCAATGGAGCTAAACTGATATGCTTAGAAGCTAAATCGGATGCAGTGAGCGAAGTGAAATTCAAAAATAGCTACTCCGAAGACGTTTTCCAACAAATGCGGACGACATCGGAAATAACGCCTGCGGCTTCAACAGGAAATAAAGTAAATGATGTTGCTAGTACCGCGTCGAGCAAGTCTCTAGAAGCACAAGAAGAAAATTTTCTTGCAATCTCCCCAATTACATCGTCAGGAAAAAACTCCATTGAAGAAAAAAATAACGAAGTAGATGAAGGAAATGATGAATTATTAAAGACGTCGGAGCTAACCGCTACCAAACAGAATAAAACAGAAAATCCAATGTACAATATCAATTTAAGGAAAAACATTAATTTGCCACCACCATTAAATATTATTTGGGAAAACTGTTTAGAATCAGCATATAGAGAACATAATAAATTAAATTTCAAACCCCAACGTCAGTTGGAAGTTGCTAAAAATCTACAAGTTTATAATGATAGAATTGGAGGAAATGTTTGGGATAAAAGAGATGTGGACGGGACGAAATCAATAGCAATTAAGGCGTGGTTAGATACATACAATAATTTAAAAAATGCGAAAAAGGAGAAAACAGGAAAATTGAATGAAACAATACACGCCAATGATGTGTCGATATTAACGAAAACAACTAAGCCTGTAACATATGAAATTTTCTCAATAACAAAGGAAATATCGAATGAACACATAAATTCGATCAATAGTACGCTAAGTTCAACAGTAACGGAGAATGATATAAGAGCAAGTAATTCCATAGAGTGGTTTGAAGAAATGGATCAGAGTAAAATAAAGTTTAGTAGTTTACCTCAAATGCAAAATTATTTAGTACCAAAGTTTAAACTAGAGGAAGGATTTCATCCCTTTACATTTGTGGCTCACTTCTTTTCTGTTATTTATCCATTCGATTTTCCTATCGGTAAGTGTTCTTGGTGCTTTTCTTCTAGAATTTTTTTTAATTAAAAATATAATCTAATATGAATCATTATTTTTATCTGTTCTTAATTAAATTAATCGTATTTTGAAAATTAATATGGTGTTTTTAATTTGGTAGGTCTTGCCAAGGATGTGATTTGGGGACAAGTAACATTTCCGTTATCTTTTATTCAGGTACCTAATTGTTATATTTTTATTAATTCAAACTATTTCTAATAAAATATTTATTTAAATATTATTCCTAACAATTACAGTTAATTAAAGTACAATTAAGAAACAGAGTTTTTTAAGACAATCAAATAATAATATTAAAGTGTATTGAATTTGTTTCGTCAATAAAGTTTTGAAAACATTTTGGATTCACAAAATCTTTGCTGTCGCTATTAATAGGAAAACAATTTAGAAACAACAGATTTATCATCACAAAGTTTACGTTTCACACACACAGGCGATTCTTTTGTTCTTTACGCGTTATTATATTTACCTGTATTGTTTTCTAAGCGTTTATTTACTTCGATATTAAAATTAAATTATATATAATATTTATATTCAACTTATAATACAACAAGTTCATCTTTTGGTATGTTACTAAAAAATTTCTGAACATTTTTGAACGCAATGCCAATAACAATGTCGACTAATGGTTTTCCAAACTCAGCATCTACAAGTTTCCAATTTTCGTTTAAGAATGTCAACACTGTTTGACCTGAAGACAAAAGAAAATTTAATTTATTGTTCTATAAATTTTTTATGTTTAATTATTTATTAAAATGATGCTTACCTAGTTCAGGGTTTCCTTTAAACAGGTTTGTTAAAGCAAATTGTACTTTTCCATTAATATTATAATTTACTTTGTAATCTTTAACATCATAATAAGTTACTCCATCACGAACATTGTCGATGAACTTAAGCTTTATTTTAAGATTCAAGTCCGCTGGAAAAATAAAAAATATCGTTTAAGTGACCCTGACTTTTTAACTGAACTTTACGACGAACACTTAAATGTTAAACGATGTTAATCGATTAAATAATAATTTACTTCCGTTATTGTTTCATAAAATCACTAAAACGAAAAATTTCCAATGTCAATATAAAGTCTTGATTGCAAAAATAAAAAACATTTACAAACTTGATTCTATTCGTAACAAAACAAATCTTTAAAATAACAATTAATTGTAACGATTATAATTTTACTGCTATCTATGATTTTTATTCAATTTCAAAATCTTACTTATTTTTAATTTAGCGTCTCCGTCTCCATTGATTGAGATAATAAGTATTTGTCCTTGAGCCTTGTATTTCCCTTTAATTGTAACATTACAAGTTAACTCTACATCAGCATCATTGTTTTGGAATCTGAAATATATTTAAACATGCATTGTTATAAATATTTATTGTTGGCAAGCAATATTAGTTACCATGGGTTTCTGAGACCAAAATCTCTCTTATCAAAGATGACAGGGATAATGTTACGTTCTATACAGATATTTTCGTCTCAGAAACCAAGGGCTAGTCCTACTACAAGAAATCATCATCATACTGTATCAGTCCTATGCTGTTTATAAGCCTTTGCTAATACCTTCCAGTTTGGACCTCTGATTCCGGCATCATTATTACAAGGTCTTAGGTTTACCTGACCAATTAGTAATTCAGAAAATATCTTTATATCTAGCATAATAAATAATAGAATGTATGATGTAAACAGCCGAACAATAACAAATAACTCAAATGTCTAATGTTTGTCACCGACTAAACGATGTTATAGTGACCCTTTTATTTATGTTTATGACGTCCGGTTATGAAATTTGTAGGTATGTTGGTTTTATTTGTACCATAACTGCGTAAACTAAAGTCATAAAGATTAAGGTTACTATAAAAAATAGATCGTAAAAGTATTTCCTTATCCGTTCAAGGTTGACACTGGAGAAATATTTTACACAGTAAATCTTGTTTATAAAATTAAACCGTATATAAGTAAAAAACTATATGAGAGAATCTTACTAATATTATAGATGCAAATGTTTGGACGTATGATTGGATGGATGGATGGATTTTTGTCAAAGGGTACATATATCCAGAACGGCTGCATGGATCTCGCTGAAATTTAGTATAGATGAAAAACATAGTCTGGAAGAACACATAGGCTATTAATTTTTTTTTAAATATCGCATGGGCGGAGTATAAAATATAGTAAAAAAAAACGAAGAATCGAATCGAACAACGAAACATCATAAAAAATATAAGTGTACTTACTTGGCTTCGTTGACTAAACAATTTCTAAGTCCCTTTAATACACCATCTTTGAACTCAATTTTCAAGCCACCGGGTAGTTCTACATTAACATAGTCGTAGGTAAGAGGATCGGTGGAATTGACAGCTAGACTCGGAATGCCTTTTACAAATCTCGGAATTGTTTCTTGAATATTCTTCTTCAGACAAGCAGACTTTAATCCCACACATGGGGTTATATAATCAGCTGAAAAATATGTAACATTTTTCTTTATTGAGATTGTACTTACAAAAAATATAAAAGTTTAAAATCTTACATATTTTAGTATGTAAAAGTCATAAAATAATTCTTTTGCTTTAAGTTTTCAATTCTGCAAAATCAATCTTTTAAGAAAATGTTTAAGTTCGTATATTAAACTGTCATAGGTTACACCAAGGCGCGTTAGATTAGCTACTTTTACTCTTAAAGTAATTTATTCATATAATAATATAAGAAATATTATTAATATAATTTCTTCAAAAACCTATAAAGTATATATGCAAATAATATTTTAAAACAACAAATATTTCAAATACACTCACGTGCGACTCTTGCATAGCTAACGCAGGATTGTAAAACAACTAAAGTTATAATAAACACAGTATGTAGAAACATATTTTCTTTTATAAATTAATTTTAGGAACTGAATTAAAAAATATAATAAGCGATCAGTCGTCACTGTGATATAAAGCAAACTGGACTGTGAATTTAAATATATACGTATCGAGTTTTTGTTCGAGAGCTTTACAATATGGATAAGCTTTGTGTCAGGAAATCATTTAAAATAAATATTAAGCAGTTATTATTATACTCACTGTTTATGTCTGATAGAAATGTCAATGTCTATACTTTTAAAATAAATATACGTTTTTAGCCTTAGTAGATTCTATAAATTTTGTAAGAACTATGTTAATTTTAACGATATATAAGTAGTAATTATTTAAAAAAAACATTTCGCTACAACAATACTTTTCCGCAAATCTATTACTAGCCAGGACTACAGTCGAATTTATAATTCAAAATTAAAATGTAATAGATTGGAAATTACATAAGTTTCTTTCTTAAATTTATTTCCCACTGCTAGTTTTCATCAAATATAAAAAATATATGTTGCCAGTAATAAATTATTAGTTGCCTTATAAAAACTAGTCACAAATCCTGTTACATTTCGGTTTACGATGTTTATAAAGATTAATACAATAACAAGCTTATAAAAAAAGTAACCAAAATTTTATTTAATGAATAAAAAATATTAAACAAAAAATATTAAACAAAAAATATTTAATTATTAGTTAGCTACACGGAACTTAAACGAGTTTAGCTTGTTAGTTTTTATAAGATTGTAATACATTATTACCAGAGACTATCAAATCAGTCTTTTATTAATTTTGATCATCATCATCATCAGCTCATTATACGTCCCCACCGAGGCTCGGAGCCTACCCTAAGTTAAGGGTGATTAGGTTATAGTCAACCACACTAGCCAAGTGCGGGTTGGTTAATTTCACACATATCTTTGAATTTCTTCTCAGATATGTGCAGGTTGCATCACGATAATTTTCTTCACCGTAAAAATGTCGGATAAATATACATATGTAAATCGGAAATCGAAAAACACATTGGTACATGACGGGATTCGAACCCAGGACCTGCACATTGTAAGTCAAGTACTTGGACCCCTGAGCCACCGACGCTCGATTATTTTGATAACTTGTCTTAAAATCGATATAATTTGTTAATATGTAGTTAACATAAAATTTAAAAGAGACTTAAGCGAGAAAATTAAGATAAGGTCAGATCGATTTAAAAAACGGCACGCTTGTCGACAATAAAGATACGAAGTATACTTTGTTTTAGCTTTTAACGCGATCTACTTCGTTGAATCTTGGCAGTGTGAACTTTACGATATTGAGTTTCAGGAAACAAGCCTTTTAAAATGTCAATGCCGTTCCCATATTGCACACTAGATGAAATAATTTGTGCTGACCCGTGTAAACAACTTGATTGCAAAATTAGTCAATAAGAAGAGCTTATATCAAACGTCTATATTATACATTTTGTGTTAGGTATATATAAAAATTTTCAAAAATCTCTACCTAGTATAGCAATTATTTTCCGTATGACATTTTAAGTACAAGCTCAAACTTGCATTTGCATACCAGAGGAACTTGTACAAGAGTACTGTAGTACTTTTTATAAGCTTTTTTTTAGTTACACTTGTTCCGATGTTTGCAATGAAACGACACAAACTCATCGAGGGTTTGTTTGAATCGTCTTGACGAGTAGTTTGACTTTTTTTTATTTTAATTAACAAAAAATTAGTAAAAGCTTGCTTTAGAAAGTTTTTCTCTTTTATTTATTATCTATTTACAACTAATTTCTGTATAAAATGAATAAAACTAAGTAATGTAAAAACATTTACTTGCGCAATTAAACGTTACAAGAAAAGCTTTATCCGACAAGCTTTAAAAACCATTCCGTTCTAAATAAGCACTCAGGGTTATATCGACTTTTTCAAGGGTTGCCAACAATGAAACAAAGTACAAATAACAACAGGAGAAACAGAAAAATGCCGCAAATATCAGTCTTTTATTTATTCAATTAATATTTGAATTTGTTAATAAATTAATGATATTAAAAATCAAAACTTACTATCTGTATTTTAACACTTTTAAAACTTAAATATCATAAAAAAAATCGGTAAATTACTTATGCGAAAAACTTAAAAGTCTGTAAGATGGTAAGTAGTCATTAGGATTCTGGTGTTTTGACAACCCTAGTCGTACACCGCTAGTCATTTACAAAAGAGCCTATTCTAAAGAAAAATCGTATCAGCCATTTCCTAATTACATCGACGATTCACAGTATAACAATGATTTTGTATTCATATATTATTCAATCCGGTGAAATTGCAAAAAACCTTCTGAATAAATGGACATTTATTAAATATAATTAAACTAAATTCGCTTTACGTCTTTTAAATTAATTTAGATGTCGAAATAGCAGTTACCAGCAGCCCTAGATAATGAGGTAAAATTGTAGTTAAAATTGTATTAACCACAGAGTAGTTGCAAATATTGGAAATACTAGTAGACCTGAAGCTAGATTCTATAGATAGTTAGCATTTAACAATTGTAAAACTCACTTTTTAATCATTGTAAATGTTAATTACGTTTTACAATATATTGTAAAACAGAATATACGGTTACACTAATTTTAATTTTTTCGGTTTCTTTTCAGTCTATCAAAGTGGAGTCAACTTTCTTAGCATTTATTGTGCTGTTCGCGTGTATCGCTTTAATAATACCAACTTATCTGATCATTTTGGCGATTATATATCTTCTATCAAAATCAAGTTGCAGTGACGAAGCGGAAACTGGAGCTTTATTCCCGGACCAAGACGGTTCAAGTTGTATTGATAAGTTTTTGGTCTTTATGACATTCTTTACTGTTATAATATGTTGGTAAGCTATTAATATTATTACTTGAAATTTAATTTTATTCAATTAACTACAAATTATATTTATTGTATCCACTACGGAGAGTTGGATGTAGAGTAGGATAGAGATTGTCTGAATAAATAGATTTTAGTAAAGCCTCCCTTTATATAATGATATATAAAGAAGCCAGACAAGAATAAATTACCAAATTAGTAGATCTGTTTAAGACATTTGCTCTCAATCTACTAATAAAATAAGAAACATCTTTCCGAATGGAATAGAAATAGAGCTAAAAATATGACAAGAGTTCATCCTTTACAAACGTTAATGCTCTTATCTGGGAAGTCACAACGGCCACTATGCCTAGCTTTTAGGTGAATAAGGTCGGCCAGAGATCGAAGAGTACAATAAGCCCATAATAAGGGTCGCCCGAGTATTCTACAGAATGACCCGAGGGGACAATTGGCATGCATTTCTCAATGAATTGCCTTTCGCTTTTATTGAAGAAAATTTAACCTTTGCTATCCTTTTTATATAGCTTTTATTTACAGAAGCACTTAAGTCGATTAATTTTCATTAATAAAAATACTTCACAATATAGATCTAAATAAAAACTTCAAGAAGCTCATTAGAATAAATCGTCGTGTATATGAGATATACAACATTTACGATTAAAATATTTGAATAATTTTATATAGAAAAAAATAAGACATATGACTTATTATTATTGCAAAATGTTTTTCATTTCCAGCACCCTAATAAGCGGTATGGTGTTGAGCAATGAACAGTCGCACGTGGCGGCGATGAGCAGTCGTAACGTGGTAAACTGCGCTTGCGCAGACATAGCAACGTGGTTGTCAGTCGCTGCGAGAGAGCTGCATTACAGTTTAGTGCCGCCTATAGATCTTGTGCTCTACGCTTATCAAGAAGACTTGAGAAGTAAGTAGCACAACATACCAAAGTAGCGACACTTTTGCAAATGCTTTGTCTACATTTAATCGGCGGTGTATATGGTACAAAGAAAAAGGATATGTCCTCTTCCTATGTCTCCAATTCCATTAAATCCACTACCTTTTATCCCTTCACATCGTTTCCTTATAAGAAAAGGGGAGGTAAAGAAATGGGCCTAAATATAGGCCTCCGAGACGTACACTCATCAGACCAAACGCGGAATTGCTTCCACATCACGGCTGTCTTCTGCATGGTCGTGGTATTTCACATATGTTGTTGCTGCTAGCATCTTTTTCATATAGAAGATAATAAACACCTTTTGTTAAAAATGAAAAAAATAAAACATATCGCATTGTTGGAAAAAGTTATTCACGTTGAAATGCTGATACAGGTTATTGTAAGAAAGTAACCCTTTCGAGGGCTTTCTATTCTTTGAAACGTATAAAAGTGTGTTGGTCCGCAAATATCAAAGAGTTATTTGTCTCCATATATTATACGCAGTTAGGGAGTCTCGGAAAAGTGTGCGATTTCCTTCATATAATGGCAAGGGCAAATCTGAAGTTTCCGGGACAAACACTCAGATGGGCCATTATGTTGTATATTACTCTTACATTTAAAGCTACCTTAGTAATGGACTCTTTATATCTTTTTTGTCAAAATACTAGCAAATTTTTCTTAAGCTTGAAACTTTTCTAACATGTGATTTACGACAGAATTCCAATGGTAGGAACCAAAGTCTGCTAGATTATTAATCCGCATCCTTAACTATTAGGCTATTAGCGTGTAAAATATACTTTAGTTGAAATATCTCCTAGTAATTTTACAATAAAATGTGTTTACATACCACTGCAATATGCTTAAACATTTTCAGAGCTGTATATTTAGATGAGAAGGAGTATTGTATCAATTCTGTAGCAAACAGCTCTCATGAAGGTGAAAGGATTACATTATGGTAGCGCACCCTTTCCAAATTGAATTTCCAACACGAGTACACCTTCACGTTTATTGTTACGCGAAGCCATTTCACACAGATAATAAAAATAAAATTTTATTCCTAATTAATTTTAAATTTAAGGCTTTATTTTTGTGTAAACAAGCAGGTAATTTACATGTCAAAATTGAGTATCAGAATTATTTTAGATGTTATAAAACGATAAAGACATAGAAATCACTACCGATCGTTACAACGGTTTGATGATAAAGTCCTTAATTATTGTGTTTCTTTTGAAAATAATTGGTTTTCTATCTGCCAGATCGATTTATATCCAAATGAGAAAGAAAGTAATTTTTCGCATAAATTCCTTTGTGAAAATTTAAAGCCTATGCAACTAAAACGAATTTGTTGAATGAGAAAATATTCCAAACGTATTCTTTTTCGGAGTGTCGTTTTAAAAGGGAAGCCCTTAGTTGCCAGTATATCGTCCACATGAACCTCAGTTAGTAGAGCTTTTTTAGTTTTTCAAAATAAAAGTTAAGTTTATTTTATTCTGGAACAAACTTTACTACGGCATACAACTCAGTTTAGTAGGAGTTTAATAATGTGCAATAAAAATTCTCAATTTTATTTGCAAAATGTATATTTTTAACAACACACACATGTATGTAAACAGATGTCGACACGTTCCTAGGCGAGCCAATACAACAAGCTATTGCTTCGGAGAGCGGTATCGATTTGGTGCTGGACTCCTTAGCCGACATAATAGCAGGTATCTATTGAAATGCGAAATTGTCCTACGTGAGGCATTCAAACGACCCAACTATACAAGGCGTTAGTCGTATTCTAGTACTATTAAAGGAGTGTTGCAGACGACATAAATTTATAGCTGGCCACTAACATTATTATAGCTATTTAATTGTTACTGTAATAAAATAAACGATGAATTTTTTTCAAACCTTCGATAGGAAAATTACTCAAAATAATAATAAGAAGATACTCTACAATAATATTATAAAAAAATACTACTTTTAACAACACAGAAAAGGATTATTATGACCTTGGTATGCCAGTAAATGTTTCCATTTAAAATATAATAGAAAAACTAACAATAATGCTGTTGGTTTTTGCGTTTCCTAAGTCGAATATTATAATCAATTTTATGAATTACACATAAGATTTTTTGCGTGGCTTTCAGAAAGTGAAGACCTCTCATCGAAAGTGTCCGCTTTGCGAAACATAAGTATTAAGGCAGGCACATTAGCGGCAGTCGCTGCGGACAGACTCGATGACCTCGCCAGACAAATAGACGGCCTGAAGAAGCAATGCTCGCCGAAAGACGGACCACTCTGTGATACAATTAACACTCATTCTATGGAACTGAAACTAAAGTTTAACTCGGTAAATAACCAATTACAGGTACAACTAATATATAATACAACTAAATGGCACTAAAAGTTTAGAATCAAGACTTATTTTGATGAGTTAATCTAACTTTTACTATAATTTCAAGAAATCATCTGTTTAAAGGATACCATACTGTTATTTATTTACTGTTAATTTTAAAATACTATTAGTACGACTGTTGACGATAGATTTTTAAAGCCTTCACAATATATTATGTAATTTAACTGAACTAAATTGTAGCACTGTATTTTGTTTATTTTCTTTGTATTAATGTTTATTATGTTATATTCTACATCATTTCAATAACTACTATTTGTTATCTGTAAACTACTAACTTATACCAAGGTAGATGAAAATATAGTTGGTAGTTTTTGAATATTAAGAATAAAGTGAATTTGGAGGGTGGTCGGCTCTGGGCAGTCGAATGTCGTCCGTCGAACGTACAGTGCGCACCCATATTGAAAATACTGTGTTTCATTTTGCTGCACCGCCGCCATCCTTTATAACCACAGTGAATTAATTGAATCAAATCTAACTATGTAATTACCATAACAAGTGAAGACACAAATTATCCCTACTTTTCTTTATAGATATTAAAGGAGCAACAGTTATTAGAGCTTCGAGCTCTAGGTGTGGATAACTTGACACTTGCCATTGCCGCAGCGAAACAGGAATTGCGTACTTTACCATCAATTATTTTAACACAGACCAAGGAAGTAAGAGATAGTAAGTAAATACGTTATTTTTACAAGTTGTCGATTTTTCTGCCGAAGTCTTTTCGATTTGTTCAGAGTTTCTCCATCACTTATATTACCCTGTTAAATAGCAAATTCTGTTTTATCTGTCTGCTTTCTGAATTAGATAAAACGATAATATTATTAGTGGATAACTGTTATTTATCAATAAGTACATATTGAGCGTCGGTGGCTCAGGGGTAAAGCACTTGACTTGCAATCTGCAGGTCCTGTGTTTGAATCCCGCCATGTACCAATGTGTTTTTCGATTTCCGATTTGCATATATATATTTATCCGACGTTCTTACGGTGAAGGAAAACATCGTGATGAAACCTGCACATGTCTGAGAAAAAATTCAAAGATATGTGTGAAGTCAACCAACCCCCTCGGTGGGGACATGTAGTGAGCTGATGATGACATATTCTGCACTTCCATGACGTAAAATCAAGTATCTATTATTTATATGTTTAGCTACAGTTGTAAGGAATAAGGCAGTCAGATGATTAATTGATTCCAAGCAGTCATAAGCATTCCTACATGGATATTAATACAATCCATCATTTAGCGATATCTTGAGCAGCTTGCCGTTTTATAGAATACACATTGATTGATTTTCTAATTCTTAAAACAATTGTAAATCGTGTCAAAATAAAGATTTATAGGACCTTGGAAGAAGGAACCAGAATAAAACTTACCGGAAGAATACATATCACATATGAGGTCAAACTAATATTGAAAAAATGTTTATATCAATACGATGTACGGCTATACTAAAGTTAAAAATGTAATAACTAGGATTCGTAGTCGGGTGCACGAAAGAAGAAGATACTTTGATGGAGGAATTCTTGTATTCAAATCGAATAAATCCAAAAAACAAAACTAGGACATTCTGGATTTCTATCCCATGAAAATTAATTTAATAAGCAAATTCTTTCAGGTATTCTACGTGACATAGAAATTCGTCGTGACAAAGTTCACAGCTCGGCTAGAATCCTGAGCGATATTGTGCGGTACCTGACGGCCGGCCTGCATTCCTTTTCTAGGCAACTTGACGCCAGTTTTGAAAGAATACAGATATATGAATTTTGGAGATGGATTTTCATGTTGGGTAAATTTGTTTACAATTAAATTGTTTATATATTGTTTGTTACTTTCATGTTGTGAAAATCGATAAGGTTTCATAATTGGTCAAAGATTGGCAGTAAATATGCCGTGTCACTTTTCGTTACATGACAAGGACGAAAGGTATGATTGTAATCAGAGCATAAAGTAGTACCCTAGTAATTTTTATTTATAAATTGCTTTTTGGTCGTCTGAAAAAGAAGGAAATAATTCAAATTATGTAAGATATACAAATTGGATATTTCCTAAATACCATAAATTGTATTGCTTTATATCGATCAAATCTTCCGAACTTGTCTCAGTATAACCAGTTTCTGCGAGAACTATCGACATCGAATAAGAGGACCTTGAATTTTAAGCATTTTATAATTAAATGACTTTCACCTTGAGACGCAAGCTGAGTTATATTCCGCTATTATTTAAATAATTTCTTATATTAACGTGTATACTACATGCGGAAATTGAACTAATATTACGGATCTTAATGTCTTTGATGGTCAGGGGACCATGAGGGCTTCGAAGTGCTCGTAACGTCGACCATTAAAGAATTAATTAAACACATTAAGTTAAAATCCATAAAATTAGTTTAATCCTAGTGGGTAATTTTATAACATATAACTTAGTATAGACAAATTCACTTATAACTGACTTAGGGTAGGCTCCTTGCCCCTTGTTGGGGACTTATAGTGGGGTGCTGATGATGATGATGATATTCACTTATGCCTATCGTACATACGATTGATTTGTTAGATGTTGTGTTTATAACAAGTTTTTCGTAATTTATATAATTAATTGCAATCTTATACGTCTTTATTTAAATGTTGGTAATCTGCATTCAAGGTGTTACTGACCTAAACATTTGAATTAACATTTTAATGATTGAGATAAACATGGAAGAATATTGAAAAATGTATATAAATTTTGTATAATTGCAGTAATATTACTGTCTTACGTGGACTTAAATTGATGTCTATTTTACAGTATGCACCGTAGTTTGCGCTTTGGTCATGATGTTAATGTTGGCAGCCTTGTTGTGTGGATGTGGAAGAGCAAAGATCCACGCTAAAAGGACACTGCAACTGTAAGTACCATAAGCATTCGATAAAAGTAAAATAGAGGATGGTGTAGATATGAAATGGATATTAATTTTATTATCCCCATTACATCTTTTTCTTAGAACCAATGGTGGAAAAGGATTATAATTATTATGTCTCCGACAGATTACAGACGAGCCTCGACAGTATAAATATTTCTTAGTGGTCGTAGCGCTTCTCGGATCACTAACTCGTTTTTCATGGTTAAAAAATTGTTATTTTTAAGACTTTTGATATGTTTATTTCATTTTAAAAATAATTTGTCTTGCCAGTATACTCGACTACTTTTCATTAAATCTTTCAGATCTGCCGTGTGGATATGCTTCGCCTCCCTGCTTTTATGGAGCGTGATTTCCGCTGTATTTCTTATCGCGGGACATGCCGAGGTACAATAATACGTGTGACTAAAATATTGCCTTTTTTATTGTTAAGGGATAATGTATTTTTAATGAATGCATAATTTGCATATAAAGTAATTTGAAAATATCAAGCATGATTATTTTTGTTAGCCGTATACTCTCTTTAAAATCTTTATTTATATTAATTTTAACGTATATCTTTTAATAATTTAGATACTTCATTGCTTCATGTACAAATTCGTAGCTGATGCTAATATTATGCTTACATTAAAGTGATGAATAATGATATAAAATAATTAAAGGATCAGTATAAACTGACTCCATATTAAATTAGTCTAGATTGTTACATGTTGAGAGCCTGTAGATAAATGGTCAGTATTTGCACATTTATATAATTGCTCGAATAACAATGAAAGGCGCTTACACTATATGTTAACGATTTCTTAAAGAAAATTGGAAATTATTAATAATAGTGGCATTTTTGCAACAGGTTTTTGTGTGTCAAACACTGTGGGATTCTGCTCAGTATAAAACTCTATCAAAGCTTTTGGATAGGCCTTCTCCACTACTACAAAACAATGAAGGATTTTTTGACGCCATGTTCAGAGATCTTGATAATGTCACCATTGAAGTGTCAGTAAGAGATGCTTTGAGGTAAATATTTTTTGTATATGTAGCTATCATTTGGCCTTAAATCGTAGTTAATAACCAGACTTAAACGTTACAAACGTGTCTCTTCGAAGTGGAAACCTTTTATTTTAATGTTATTGAATTAAAAAAACTATACTTTTACTACTTATTGTTTAGTTTAAAACATTTCCCAACAAGTTACAAAGTTTTAACGTTTCATTTCAAGTTTCAACTCGAGTAGTAAATAAAATTGCTTACTTACCTGTTTCTGTCTCAGAGACTGCGAACTGAATCGACCGGCGTACGTAGTTTTTCAACTTGACAGAATCTTGGATGTTAACAAAGAGACATCGTACTTCGAATGGGAGGAGCTGCAAGCGGATCTGGGACGGCTGTCTACTGCCGTCGACGTCAGCTTCCTCAAATCAATATCGGCTCCATTTAACAGAATACTTAATGAGATTCTTGTAAAATCTAATGTTAACCTACCTTTATACAGGTAAGTATGGGACCATTCTACAAATCAAATTGGAATTCATACTTGTTTCGTTGGTAAAACTCTTCATAGGTTACGGCACCGAACTCCTTATTATTGCAATCCATTCAATTCCCAACCAGACATCTTATATTTAAGGATGGAATATAACAATCCAGTTGTTGGAAAAGACCTGCCTGCTCTAGAAGATCAATTGGAGAATGTTGCGGCGCAAGTATCCGATTTAACAACGTCGGGAAGGCTCGAAACCTTAGGTAAGGTATGGTTTGTCACGTCAGTATTTTGTGACGATGAAACATGATGAATTATAAAGCAGTAAGTAGACTTGTTCGAATCACTTACTTTGCAAATCCTGTGTTCAAGCAAGGAATCTCAAAGTACCAAATCAGAGATTGTCGGTATTAAAATTAAAATTTACTTTTCAGCTAAACGTACAGAAAGAGTTTATGTAAGTAATATAAAACCATTAGAGCAGTTGAGAGCGGATCTTGTATTCAAGTTGACTGAACTTGAACTACAATTAATACCGTACAGAAGAAGACTGAATATATCACTGAGTCATATTCATACGGCGCAGTTTTACATCGACAACCAAGGAGACGTCATCGCGCAGAAAGTAAGCAACTATTTCGATAAGACCATTGTCTTTTCTCAAGTTGTATCTATCCAGTTTAAAGAGCCGCCGGCCACAGCTTCTGTCGACAGTTTGTTTGTTGGGATGTAAAGTGCGCACTCTGTCCCAACTAAACTGTATGGTTTGTTGTGGGTAAGTCTGTAGTCTACGGAGGCGCCCAAGGCAACAGTATGTATCTAATGATCTGTATATTATCATCTCTCTGTTCTTATTATACTCATGTAGGGTCAGCTTACCAGGTTTTTGTTGTCCAGATCGATCTATAATTTGTCATTTCACTCGCCTAATAATGTCACCAACTAAAACTTTATAATTTTAAGTTATATGTAGGTAAATAAAAGTATAAATTTCTTAAGTAGACTGCGTCAGCGTTGGCGTTGTAGATAGAATCGCATAAATCGTGAACAAAGCCACGAAGCGTCCGCCCACACGCGGCAATTAAGACATCTAACTGCGTGTTCTCCGGCCAACTACGTTTTCGTTTTGTCCATTCTTGGCGAAATACTTTTGAACATTTTACTTGCGCTGAAACGACAAATAATTCTACAAGATTTCTACAAGTGATAACTTTTTGATTGTAATATTGAAGGGCCTTGTAGGTTTTTTTGTGAGCAATAGTCCGGTAAAACACCATTCCAGTTTACCACTATGACTAAAATGACCACGAATTCATTTTGTGGTACCAACCAAATATTAAAAATGTTTAAACTTATATCACAATAAAACAAAACAGACGTTATAAAACTAATCTTATATCTCAATACTAACTTTTCTGTTTTCATCTCAAATCACGTACTTTTCACGACATCATTAGATTTATGTCCTAACAACGTTAAACCGTTTTATAGGATCAACTCTGTTTATTCGCTGTAGAGTATATGTGGATGATTGCATTGATTGTAACAGATTGCAGATTTATTGTGCCAATACGTTGCAATTTCGCTTACAATAGCAGCATTGTAACACGAATCATGTCTACGAGCTATTCGTTATCGTTTAGAAGGTGTCAGCGTACGTATCCCGGTTGGTGTCGCACGCCGCTAGATGGCGCTCTCACGTGCTCACGTCCACCGGCAAACACGCCGCCCGCTGTCAACCGCTGTTTGCAGTATACGCTGCGGTCAGGGCTCTACTCTGCACTAAATACATTTCCTCTTTGGTAAGATAATATTGCTTTTCAATTTCTATTCTGTTGCATCTATCTCTGTGTACCCTTTAGTTGTCTTGTCTAATATTATTATTCTGTCAATGGTTTATTACAAGCACGGCTGGTGGCTTTGCGGAGTCGTGTTGGGTCTGCTGTGGTGCATACTGCTTACTCCTTTGTGCGTCAATCTCTGGCGAACGTACGATAGGAGAATGAGCGCGCAGGACTTCATTACCCTTTCTAACTTTAATACTGCGTAAGTATAAAATTATTGCTAAAATAATTACTGACAATAGAATTTCTAGATTTAAGTACAAATACAAGTAAAAAATAATTGATAATAACCATAGCTAATTGATTTGTTTTTTTGTTTTTCAGACCTCAAGGAACACCGGAGACGGAACCCTGCGAAAACGGCAATTGGGCTACGCCTGGATCAGTTCCTGGGTAATATTTTTGACCATTAGTTCAGTATGAATAAAGTATTCTTCGGATCGAGAAACCAAGCTAATCTTGACTTGGAAAATTAAACAATATAATATTAAGATAAAAAGAATTACTTATACACACAATTCAATATGATACCTATTTTAACTATTTGAGCATGCATTAATTAACTCCACCCAGCTCTGTATGATAAATATTAAAACTCATATTTACGCCCTACCACTAGCGATTAGCATCTAGCAGTTGCAAGTAGTTTACTTAATCAGATTCAAAATATGGTCCTTCGAGCAAGATTTTTCATTACTTTACTACACTTATATAATAATCGATAAGCTACTAAATTGGAATACGATATCATTTGTCATAATGGTGCAACATTCATTGGTGTGAAATGTGAAAAAATCATAATTTATTTAGATTATGAGACAAACAAAGTAATCAATATATTGCTGTTAGCCATAAAATAGTTAGGTATTGTTCGAGTATATTATTCAACAATGTATCATAAATAAAGCTGTAAAAATACTTTCATCGTGAAGCTAAAATATTCTTCTCTCGGTTATTTTAAAAAATGTAAAGCAAAACAATAGCGTCGGAGTTGTTGCGTTGGGATCGTAGTACGTGGTATAAGGCACATCGGGAAGCCATAACAAAGTACGTTTAGCATTTAAAAAGAAAATTTCCTTTAAGAAGTTTTTATACAAATTACAGCCACATTCATGTTATGACTGTTCTGAAGTTCTTTTTGATACAATTATGTTCAAAGTAAGTTTATTTATTCGGGACTGAAAGAAGTTTGTTTCATAACTGAATTCGATTCACATATGTTTGAAGTTCAAATCGATTCATTCACTTTAAACGATGCTTTACCTATACGTTTAATAATTTTAGTAATTTAAACGTGGCTTAACCGACTCTAGTACAGAGTCGGATTTTGGCGGACTTGCAACGACGAACAAGGGGCCAAGATTACATTATGAGCACAACCCTGACCACTCAATTTTACAAACTTTATGGTTATACTGACGGGTGTGATACTGGCTTGAGCGTTGCCGGTTAATAGAAATTTTATCTATCACAATCAATGTATTCCTTTGTTAATAATTTATTTTATATTTCCAGGCCACCACCGCCACCTAGAGACGATAACTGGTGATCTGCAACTCAATGGTGTGAAACCGTTAAATTAACTTCTAAGTACCACCTAGAATGAAGATAACTAGGACGTGGTGCGTGAAAGCACAAAATGTAATATTGCATAAGCTTTATTTTATCCAGGATAGGAACTATAGTGTGCTTAAAATTACTTAATGGAAAAAAGTAGCAGTTAAAGTGATAAGTATTAAAAATATTTATAAATTTCATCGAAATAACATATTTTTAAAGTTATTCATAGAGAAATTTTTAAATTTTTACTTGGTCGTATTATAAAATAATTTTATTCTATTTTTTTATGAAAATGTGAGCTAACATTTTAAGGTTTGTTATTGTATTAATATTTTTTGTAAATTATAATAGCATACATATTTTTAGAATTAAATTCGGCGACATAAGGTCCTTTTTTTATTAGTTTGAAACATATAAAAGTTTCTACAGCAGAAATACCAATATTATACAATCATCTATAAGACCGTAACGAGACAGGTAAACATGATAGTGGCTTATAATATAATACTAGCTAAATAATCTCATATTTACCAGAAAAAATGATTATTTCATATCCTATCACAAACGTCACTTAAAATTCATATACATATATAAAATGAGTATTGAATTATTAAAAAAATATATAAAATAAAAAATGTATTTGAATACGCTCCTGTACAAATTGATTCGAACACGTTGGCTGCTTATAAATGATTATCTCTCAGTGTAAAATTGTGATCAGTACATTTATGTTATTGAGTCGCACAGTAACGACACATGTGACCTAAAATGTTATCTTATACAAAATCTTGTATTGAAATAAATATTAATACGTCAATTAAATTATAACATTATTTAATCTTTATTTAATTTGTTTGAAATAAGGCTACATAATTCCAGTATTATAAGTCGAACTAAAAAGTTAAAACTTGTGTAGGGAAAACTTTTAACTAACATTAAAACTTTAAAGTTATCAGTTTTGCCTACACACGTACGATTTAACTGTATATATGCGATTGTTCAGTTAAAATGCAAAATTAAAGGTACGTAACATAGGCTTAGGTTATTCACTAAACGTCGATTTACTCCTACGTGCCTCTTGTCGTCTTCTAGTGTTAAAAGAAATACGTCCATCAGTAATAAAGATTATGAAACCTTTTTAGATATGTCAAAAATACGAATATAAAGGGAATAATCGATAAAACAGTTTCTCCCCATACCACCTGCTGTCGCAGAAAAATAAGAGAAAGATCAACGGAAACGGAAAACGTACAAAAAACACAACGGTAGAACACCAACGCTTGGCATTTTACTGGCATCCAGCCAAGTTCGTTTACAAGAAGTGGTATAGGTTTAGGATTGTATTTTGCTTTATTTTTACTAAAACGACTATTTTGTTTGCGATCTTGTAGTACGATACGTTATATATATCACAAAAATCTTACTAGGAAACTGCACCAACTTTACTATTAAATCCGAATATTATCCAAGTAATTGATACATCTGAAATATTTAACATAATGTTTAGAATTTAGTAGACTTATAAAATTAAACAACAACAGTTAAATATAGTTTGTACTGGCAATATTCAATGGTGAAAATAAACCTGAGATTTTTTCTTTTCAAAATGATTGAGGAGAAACCGAGAAATCGGATTTATGAGCGTTTCGGCATTCTGCATCGCGACATAAACGACCTTTGTTCAATACGATTATTAATCTTTATAACTCACATAACATAAATACAAGGATGTTAAATTCCATTCAGTAAACTAACGTTCCATACTTCCACCTTATATGTATTTATTTATAGCCATACCTTATTAAAGAAAGATCATCATGACGCTTATTATAATTACGTTGGTATTTCAATTATTTATTAAGTATCCATTGACCCATTACTCACTGACCCATTATCCATTATTAAGTAACATGATATCATTGACCTTTTAACAGACAAGCAACCTTTTGATGTAAATTCAAGGTTTGAATGTAAATTTAGGCCAAAAACAATTTACTTACCCCATTCAGATAAATTTAAATGGCTCTGACTCATGTTTAAATTGTACTTTTGGGATGGATATGTTGTTTAAAATGTTGAAGTAGTACTTTTTGACTGGCTTGGCACTTCTATAGACAAATGTTGTTGTATCTGTTTTTTTGTAAGAAAATATAAGACATGGCATCATTCGAATCTGGATTAGCAAAAGTCACAGCTATAGCGACTTTATTCTCACTCAGACACATAGAGGTTTCTCTCAAACCCCAGTTTTTTGCTTATTGAGGTTGTCCATCGATACCGGACAACGACCTTCACTTAACCAGGTTCGGTTGTATAATTGACACAAGTATAAGAGATTTCCTTGAGACAATTCTATCTAACTAAATGGAGGTTGTTTCTGAATAAACTTCATTCTCTCAATTATTATATGTTCATTAGTTTCATTAAAGTAATTCTTAGGACTAATACAACTTACTAGCTATCGCCCACGACTCGGTTCGCGAGTATTAAAAAAAAAATAATGAGTACCCTATGTGTTCTTAAAGACTATGTTCTCCATCTGTGCAACATTAAATCAAGATCCGTTGAGCCATTCATGAGATATCTTCAAACAAAACCCATCTATCCATCCATCCATCCGTCTAAACATTCGCATTTATAATGTTAGTAAGAGAAAGAGAGAAGTAAGATAAATTAATCTTTCCTTATACAATTTCAATTATTGTATTAACACATAACGCAATAACGGAAACGACAAGTAAATTACTTGGAAGTTAATTTACACGTGACCTCATTTTAAAGATAATTCCTCTACATAAAATAACGCTTATAAATATAGTAAATTTATTTAATGATAGTGGTGCTCAAAGTACTATACGGAACCAAGTGTTCCCAGGTATTAAAAATCGGTCAAGCACGCCGGTACATCTAAAAGGACGGTGCCGTATTTTCATGGGTTTCATCAGTCGAATATATCATGTCGTCCTTTTTATATTCTTTAAAAAAACTGAGATGACGATAGTATTATGTTTTGATGTTAATGTTACTACGGTAAAATGAGAGGATTCATATAACATTGTTCGGCTAGTTTAAATTTTGAAAATGGTTTATAAAGTCAATTTATTAATAACTGATATGGGTTATTGAATAAAAAAATTTATAATTGAATTATTTAATTTTTGATAAAGAAAATAATTATGCAAAGGAACCCTAAAAACTTTAGACAACAGTATAGATAAAAAAAGGTATGGTAGTGCTCAAGCGATTCAGCGAGTGCAGACAAGTAACATTACGCAATGAGATGTAACGAGCCATCGATTCTGTTGACCGGTTAACATTTCGCGCGGCCTTCGGACCGCATAATAAGTTGCGACACCTTGGAATAGATCTGAATCAGCTCATTGTGAGCGGGCTATACCGCTGCGAGTCGCAAGCCGCGGGCTCCAGACGCAACGCTTTCATACGCCTTGACAGCTTACTGAAAAATTAATATCGTCTTCGCATTTCAAAGACTTCTTTACGGGTATTCTTGAAATGGGATTCGCCACGACCTGGCGTATTAAAAATATAATAATAATATTGTTATTAATAAAGTAATTAATCTCATATGTGGCGAAGCTATTAGCCACTAAAATTACGATGCGATCTTTAAGATAGACCCGAAAATTAATTTAATTACTTTGTATGTAACAGAGTACACGAACATTATTCAGTAGCTTTCCAAAAAATATCTTACTATTATTATAAATGCGAATTTTTAAATAGATGGATAGATGTGTCGATGAATGGATGTTTTTTGAAGGTATCTCTGGAACGGCTGCATGGATCTTGCTGAAATTGGGCATATATGTAGAGAATAGTCTGGAAACACATAGACTACTTATTACGTTTGTTTTTTAATTCCCTAGCAGACGGAAACTCGGCCGACAGCTAGTAGGTTATAAATATGAACCAAATGGATCAGAAACGTATTGAAATAGAATATTTTAGCTGTAACTCTATCCTACCTTGATTTTCAATCAATTAAATATATTATCCTCATTACAGAATTTGGTTTAACTATGTCCCATTTAATGACGCAATTTAAATTGTTGCAGTTAAGCGGTGAATGACATTAATACTTAAACCAGATACATTAAACCATTACATTTATAAAAGGTTAATTTAAACGAACGACAAAATTTTTAAAAGTTCAAATTGTTTCGCAATTTACATATATGAGGTTAATTATATGATCATTTTAACTGTAAACAATCGAATAAGTGTTCACCTTGATCCGAATATTTTATGAACTAGACGCAATTTGCGCCCACAGTACCCACGTTAGGTATACATGTAGCATATTTAAGGTCTAATAAAATGCATATACAATATGTGTATCACATAGTACACTATATTATAAGTAATTTAAGATATCGGCACCTCAAGGTAAGTTGTGATCGAATATTCGCCCAGGTGGGTACGTGATGAACCCACTGCAGATGTAGGTTAAATTAAAATACTAGCTGTCACACACGACTTCGTCCGCTCGTGATTAAAAAATAATAATTAGTAGCCTATGTGTTCTTCCAGACTACATTCTACATGATTACCAAATTTCAGCGAGATCGAAGCAGCCGTTTTGGAGAACATTCTAAGAAACATCCGTCTATACAACCAAACATACGCATTTATAATAGTAAGATTTATATTAGTTAATAATATTTTAAATAATTAATTAATGATTACTGTTAGGTCACACTTTTTAAACTCACCTTCTTGAACATACTTTCATAATTTTATAACAAGTTACTTCAAAAAGGTAAAATTAAAAGTAAAAATAAAAACCAGTTTTTTATTATAATTCGTGTAACGGTCGATGACCGGTATTCAATAAACGTGATTATATAATCAAGATGAGTAAAACTCACCTTGAACTAATGCTCTAATGACCTGCTCGACAAACCCACGCGGACAAAGGAGTCGGTTAATAGCCTCATCTCTTGATGCATTTGCACGGATGTATTTAAAAATTGATGCGGCATTTTAGTATATTATAGTGATATAAAAGGATAGAATTCCTACACTTTTTTTCATAAAATTACCATAAATCTTGGAATATTGTTCATGTGAATTCATCCTTTATTAGACAGAGAGCTTCATTATGACAAGGCTTAAATTGTTGACTTTAATATGCACCATTGGTAGAAAAGAACCATACAATTTAATTAGGACACTGCCACGTTCAAAAAGTTTTATTTTTTTATGTATATTTTCTTAGTTCTAGTCTAGCCTCTTATAAAGATTTGGGTTATAAATTATAAGAAATAACTATCATTGTTGTTCATTTATTCGCCATAAATCCTTTCCATTGTAGTCTGAAAAATCGGCAATATTATTAAAACCGTACTCATTCCTTTTCTTACATCTCTGTCAACATTATATTGCAGACATAAAACCGAAAGGAGATGAGTAGATCTCGTCTTGATATTAACATCGAGTCAATGACCCTAAAAGCTGAGAGGTCAGGTGGCTCACATCTTTTAGTTGAATTACATTACCGTTTGTGAATGAACTAACATTTATTTTACCGATCACAAACGTATAATGTTCATTGGACATAGAATGTCATTCATTTATGTTTGTTACATAACGTTGTAAAGTTCAATAAGGTATAGTTTATGGATTAATGTATGTATAACAGTCGAAAAGCACGCTTAGTAATAAATTTATATGGGGTGTACACGTAATGTGTGGCTAGTATTTTTAAATTAAATTGACCTGAGATCTTTAATTAAATAGAAACCATCAGTGTTATTTTAAGCTTTGATAGATAGATGATGGTAACATGGACATTTACTACTACTCTTTCTTAGGGCTGTAGATTATAAATAATTTTTTAAAAAGATCTTAGTTGGAATATTCATTCAGCGTTGCGTTAAGAACTTTAACTGCTTTGAACAAACAATTCGTTCAACTCTTTGTTATTGAATGTTTGTGGTAATTAACATATCGAGATGTAGGAACCAAAGAATCCCTCACGCTTCATTAGAACGCGTTGTACAACTGAAATGTTTCATAATGTTACATTTCGATTCGCTATCCCCATGATTGTATAGTGGTCGCTTGGCCAACACACAGACGGGTTTGTCTGACCTTTCACAGACTAGTCGTGGCGATCTAGATTAAATAGATAAAGCATGTGTCTGGGCCCGAACGGCCATGCCCAAGCCTTACGAAATCTAAATGGAAGTGCGTCGTACTTTGTTGGCGTGAAGTAATAAAAGATAGAACAATTTAGATAGCTGTAAATGTAACCCTATCTTTTACTAGCTCTGAAAAAATACGCGTAATGTGAGTGCCAAAATTAGGCCTTCCTACCTCATGACGTAAGCATTATTTAAAACCACAAAACCAACTTTTGTTTTTCTCGATAGTGTCTTGTTTAATTTTTTATAAAGAATCGCGTGCATGTGGCCAGTTTTATATTTATTGCAGCGTGTGAACTCTTCGGTTCTACCAAGGAGGTTCAGTAGGTTGTTAATAAAACCATTATTTTCTGATATTAACGCTTAATATCCATTTATGCCAGCAGCCTCATATCATGTGAAGCGTTGCGTCATTTTCACAGCCACAAGCCACACGTGTGGTCTGACATGTGCCCGTCTGTTTTGCTCTTACCTGCCCGCTATCCTCATGGCAACCGTTTGATGTTTACTCCATTTGATATTTTAGTGTAATACAATTTCATTACACGTGATAATTTATACACGTGTTTTAATAATCATATTACTATTAAAATATATATGTAACAGAATAGTTCAGGAATCGGACTGTGAATATATTATCTAACAGAGAACTTCTTTGAAGCTTCTAAGATTATATGAAAGAAGAGAAAGTATTATTACTAAAACGGAAAACATTAAGTTTGTTGCCCGACCGTGAGTAAGCACTTAATAGCATTTCAATACGTGTCATATCTTCGAATCAATTCACATACATCTAGTATTGTGAAACTATCTCGGTGCCAGTCATTTACGAACGTTCCGACGAACGCATAATAAATCATGAAGACAAATATAGGTCTAACATATATCTAAGGCACAGTCAAGACAAGATATAAGTAAAATTACATATCGAATATTGAACTTATTGAACGGTTACGAAATAACCCTTTACTAGTGAAACAGACATGCATTAATGTATTTTATGTACTTGCAATAGTCAGTTTTGAAAGTTTAAATTGGCCAGATCAATACTAGTTGTCGTACAGAAAACTTACTTATCTATATTTGAATGGGAGTGTACTGATTATTTCAAACACTTTGATTCTTTTGGAGTTAATTAATAATTTGATTTCTTACACAAGTACCTAACCAGACAAGTGTTACTGCACCTTACATGATTTTCTCTACTTTTTTATGTCATTAAATATTTATTTAAGGGTATTAAAAGCTAGTTTTTTTATAATATGGATTTTATTCTTTATTTTAAAAAATTAAAATTCAAGTAATTCAAAACACTGGTTTGTGTTTATTTAAAACAAAATGTCAACAAGTTTAAAGCAATTTACCCAAATGCGTACAGTCACTTAACAAGCTATGTTCACTATTTTAATGTCATAATTTTCGTAAGCTAAATGTTAATTATTTGTATTCACTACGCAACGTTACAAATTCCAGATGTGGGACCTGGCCACATATAGCTTGCTATTTTCCTTTTTTGTTGCCTCTAAAAACTAAATGCCTTACAAATAGACATTACCATCCTTGTAACTACATTCCTTTTTGTATGATATAGTTGGTATGGTTAGAAAAAGCTAAATAGTATTTATATGTAATAGTTATGAAAAATAATCGTAAATCTCTTAAAGCAATAAAGAACAATAATGACTTTAATGCTATTAAAAAAACTGATTGATTATGAAGTAATAAAGTACCAAAAGTTAGTTTCTTATTTGTGTAATCATTTTATTACTTTTAAAGCTTTTTTTAAATATTTGCGTAAGTATTTTACGCAGATGATGTTTTGCTATAAATTGCTTCAAATGTGCTACTATATTATTTTGTATAAGGTGCTCTTCTTTGATTAAACCTTACTCTTTCTGAATTAAAAGTAAGTGATAAATATTTAAAAATATAAAAAACAAGTGAATTTTATGACTAAAGTTTACAATAATGACTGAGATACTTATTTTGTTATAAAAAATTAAAAAAAGATTAGAGTCTATCCCCTCAAAAGCGATCTAAAAGAGCCATAATTAATTAACCAGCTGTATGGATTACAACCTTGATTGTTACAAGCTTTCAACATATATGAGCTGAGATTATCCGGTAATTGCGTATGGCACTGAGCGTGTGGGAATCACGATCGATCGCTGAGGAAGCGTAAAGAGAAGGCCATTGACACGTCCGTGTTTTTACTTTACCAGGCTAAGGACATTTACCAAACGCACGAGGTCACGGAGATCTTGTTACCACCGAGAAAAACTGCCTATCAAAAACAGATGAGTATTTTCTTCGTTATTTTTGGGGTCATGATAAAAGCTATGTGGTTTAACATCCAATATACATTTAGGTGTAATTACAACCCATGAATAAACCCACAGAAAAGACAGGTAAAAAGTATTTTCAAATCATGATAAAGTTCCTGATCACTTTGGGACCTCGTTGACAAAAAAATGCGGAATTAACAAGTTGTTTAAAAAGTGAATCATATCTCTTCTTACTTTAACTTTATTAACATCGAATAGAGTTGAATTAAATTATTGAACGAGCCAATGAAAATCGCAGCTCAATAAATCATTGCGGGATTGCAAACCTTTTTCTATTACGAAAATAAATGCCGCAATCAGGGCCACTGCAGGAAACTCATTCGCTTGTTTGCGAGTAGAGTCCGCATCGCGCCAACAGCACGGCCCCGAGGATTGCAATTAATTTTTTTATACTGTACTCAAACATATAATACTTTTAACCATGATCATTTTAGATAATCTTTGTATGTTTTGACACACAATTACATGTATCATTAAAAAATTGATACTAAGAAAATTCCCAAAAAGATACCAGTACCATCTCGTTCAAAGCTTAACATTAAAAAAAACAACTTAACTAACGCCTGTATTCCAGAGGTGTATTCAGAGATTCATTCCACGGACAGGTCGACGTAGCGTAGGCAGGCCTCCCGCAAGATGGACCGATGACCCGATCAAGGTCGCGTAAGCATCTTGGATGCAGTTAGCATAGTACCGGTCATCATGGCGATCTTGGGGGAGACCTATGCCCAGCAGTGGGCGACTCACGACGCTGACAAGAAGATTTAGAGATTATGGATTTAAATTTACCGCGGTCAGGTTACTCTTTTACTCTTCTTGTGTGATTAATAATAAGTAGTTAATCTGCATTTAAAAGTACATAAATAATGTTCGAATGAACACACACTTCACAATATTTGATATCAAATCGACCACTAAAGAAAAACAAGTTGCAAAACCTGGATTCTTATTGAATTCCCAGCTGTCGACGATATTAATGCACGAAACGAGTTAATTGATTTTGTATTGCGTAGTTAAGTTTCCACGAAGAGATTGTTGACAATTTATTATGTTTCTTTTTAATTTCACAGAGTATTGTACGTCGGGATAATTTTGTTTCTGTGTATGTCTGTCGTGTCTGACGGTGAGTATTCACTATTGTAACATTTGTCTAACAATTGTACAATTAAAAGTATGAATGTAAAGACATGATTTTGACGACTCAACGATGATAAATTATAAAATCCTATACAAACACGGACCTAATACTTTTTACAAATAATTACATTTTTTGTAGGATAATTTTTCCATTTTGATTTGCTTATTTTTCATTTCAATATGATAAGTATTTTCAACAGATTAGATTAGATTTTTCTGATAATTTGCTTTATGAGTTTAATAATATCAATTGTTTATTTACAAGTTTTCTTTTCTTATACATGATCATTTCAGAAGAAGGGCTTTGGCACTGAGCCATTTCAATATTTACCGTGCGGTTAATAATGCCAATACATCTTCTTCATAAAAGTAAGACAGTAAATACACGTTAACATTTATATATCATAGGATATCAAGTAATAATGTTTACCCTTTGTTATATTTATTATAGACTAGCATTCACTCGCGACAGTCCGCGCTGAATTAAAAAAAAACTTCTTAAGTAGCCTACGTGTTCCTCCAGATTATGTTCTACATCTAAGCCAAATTTAAGTAAGAACAATGTAACCGTTTCAGATATATCTCCAAGCAAATATCCATCCATCTAAACATTCGCAAGATAGAATAGCGTGCCTCTGTTTTTGTTTGATATAATTTTATACGCATAGTAAAATATAATACATATTCAAAAGTCTGAACGAAAGTTCCAAATCGATTCTCAACATTTGAGAAATTATATTATACTTAAGTACCCAAAAACTTTATCTTTCTCTTAACTTATAATTGAAAATGAAAGGAAATGAAACATTCATGCAACGAAAAGTTTATTCAAATCGTAATTCGTGTGGAAAAAAGCGAAATTCGCGTTTTCCCTTTTCTGTCGAAGTTCTCGACAAAGAGAGCGGGCTCGTGGCCTCTTTTGTATGTATCGCTATAATTAATGAGTGCTAATTTTTGTTTGCAGCTTCAGAATGAAACAATTCTGCAAAATTGCTTTTAATCTTTCCAAGGGTTAGAAGCGGCCGTACCCGTGCTTTGATTAATAAATTTATAACTCACCCGGTGTCGGGTCAACAAAACGTGTAGGTTTTTTCCGCGTTTATTTTACATTCTTACATTTCATAAAACGTTTTTAACATGTTTTTATTTTATCATATCCTCAGAACAGAACCTGGCTTCAGACATTAGAAAAATAATATCTTTAAACATGTTATTTGTCCTATAGCACTTATCAAAGATACAGTGAAAATGTATAGTCACAACAAACACTCTTCTCCCACGAATATGTTCTGTTTTTTTTTTTAATTCGTATAAATATTACTCATACGCTGTAGACAAATGCTGGTATAAGTAGCGTGCTATTAAACTCGAATTCAGTTCAAGGCGATACACTCAGCTCTGTGTCCGCCAGAATACGTTTACAGAGATGCCTTATTAACATTACACACGAATAAACGCACTGTTTGGAACAATTTCTGCCGCAGAATTTCGTAATCATTCCACTGAATAGAGCTCCAAATTTTTTCTTTGGATTTCGCGTATCTTTCCCGAATAAACGCAATGTGGAATCTGTTTCAATTTTATAAGTACTGTTAATATTTAGAACGCGCTTTTAGAAACATGCTTGATACAACGTTAAATTGTTCATGTTACACCAAAGAGGCATGTAAGAGAGAATTTTATATATATTCACTGCTTTGTAACACGGCAGAACGCTCACTGGAAATCTTATTGTATCAAGAGAGACGATGTGAAACGCTTAATGAGTTTAAAATAAACTGCTTTGAAAGCTTTACAACGATACTTCAAAGTAATTAATGTATCTTGAACATTTTCGTCTACAATAAAAGTATGAAATGGTAAAAGATTTTCTTCATTTTAGAAATTTTAATTAATTTATTCATGAGATAGTTTTGAGAACTGATTATTACTGATTAAAGGTTATTGTAATTGTTGTTAATGGGAAAATTTATACTTACCTTTATAAGTATAAATTTTCCCATTGTGTGGGTCTTGAATATGTTGTTTGGTATAAAATATTTTCTGCGTATTAATCTCTTACTCACAAATTAAATCTTAGTGTATTTCATTTTCACAGAATTCCAAAATAATAAGTAAAGTCATAACCTAACTTTATATTTGTCTATCAAAAAACTGAGAGGTTATATGTTTTTTGCAACTTTGGAAAGAAACATGAAAAAAAATCTTGAATACGATATGAAACAGTAAAAAGTATAAGGTAACATAAACGCTTTTTACGTAACATTTTAACGTGAGCTTAACAGTTTTATCTCAATACGGTTTTAATGATTCATTTTCCAAAATATTTCTGTAAACGTATAATATTTTTGTTTTTATATTTTTCACTTTGATGTTAAATCAGACTGAGGTTAAAATGTAAAAGTAAACTTCTGTATCATTTGTCAATAATTCTCATTTGTTAATATTTTCCCAATTTAATAGGATTTATTTATGTCTGTTAAATCGAAACTTCCTATATATTAAACTAGCTGTCGCACGCGACTCCGTCCGCGTGGATATATAAAAAAAAATGAATAAATATTATCCTATGTCCGTCTCCTGGCTCTAAGCTACCTCCTCACTAATAATTTTCAGCCATATCGGTAAAGCCGTTCTTGAGTTATACATAAATTGTGTAATTAACACGGCTTTCTTTTATATATTATATATAGATGTTTTTTTTTATTTACAACACTATTTTATTATACACGTCTCAAGATCTCATGAAGTTCTAAAGTACATAAAGCATTTTTTTTTACTTTTTCACTATTTAAAAACGCAATCTCTTTATTAAATGTTAAGACGATAACTGACGTAACTTAATTATAACTTAAGATTCAAGGGATGAATCAATTAATGAAGAAAAAAATGTTGAATTAAGAAGTGAAAATAATGGACTTAACACTTTGGTTTGGTTTCTTATAGGTTAAAACATAGCAAAGAATATTAAGTACTAATTAGGGATTTTTTAGGTTACTAAATACTTTAATATTAAAAGTATGTAGATATTTTTTACGGAAGAATTTCTATCTTTACTTATCGAACATTAGAATGTTTACGAAATCGTTATGTCGTTGAAACCGATGTTCGATTTTGGAATTTTATTTCTAAAAGTAGATTGCTCTGAAACTTCTAAAATGTTTTTGATAACCTTATCTTCATTGTGGGTACGAATCGCTTAAATGTAAGAAGCCAATGCGATTTCCAATATTGGTTTCTTTTAACCTTCGTACAAACAATTTTAAACGTTGTTTTTGTAGAACCTGATTACTCGGTGTGATACAGCTGTTTGATATTTTTAAGGTCGTGTGTTTGTTGATTTTTTTAGGCCAACCATTCTTCTAAAACAAATCCTGTATTTGATAAACAATAGATGTATTATATAATATATAGATTTTGGTTTGTCGGAGAAAAAAGTACATGTTTTTAAAAGATGTTACGGGATAATAATTTATTTTAAAATCTAGACGTAAGAAACATAGAAATAAACTTACGTCATTATTATATGGAAGTCCATATTTTAGATAAGTTAAGTTAAATCTAAAATTAAGTTCAAATAAACCTATTTATGATTAGATGTTACAGCTGAGAATTCAGTATATAATCTTACATAGGTCTTGACATCAAACTTGTAAATCAATGACGTCTGGTTTTGGCGGGCCATTAGCCAAGGCGTCTCCACTCACAGGAATTCAAACTCTACTCTGCGTTTAAGTATGCAAAGTGTTTGATGCGTTAAGGATTTACTTCTATTATTCCAAAGCGGACAGGAAACATTAGAAATTGTAAGATACACACTAGTGTATTATTGTCTCCACAGACTATAAAAATAAAAATAAAATAACCTGTATACGATTCTTTAATGATTTGTACAATAATAAAACTCTTTAATATATATAATATTAATATAGTTACTATTACCTAATAATTAAGTAGGAACACTTGTAAATAAGTCATAAAAATTAATACATCATTAGTCATTATAAATAATTAAGCAATATCCGATTATAACATTAACATGTTACTTGCAATTATTCAAACATCTAAAGCCTTTTTTAACAGTTACACAAAACAGTTATCAAACGTCTTCAACATTAGGACCAAAGATGGTAAACATATAGACGGGACACTCCGCACGAAACGTATGATGATGTACGATTATACTTCAGTTCAGATTATATTCAAAGAAAAGTCGTCAAATGTCCACTGTATAACTAGTATCATGTTGAATCTCTTTTATTGAGACACACAGAAAAGTGAGGTCGAAACAACATCAGCAGGATATTAGCGATGAGAATCAGAGCAATGTATTCACATTGGCGAGATTATAAACTTGGCACACATAGCACGCATTACGCAATAATCGTATTGCGGCATCACTGACTTCGGTACTCTGTGACCGTGGATTTTCACTATCAATACAACCGTACAAAAACTTATTGTTGTTTCAGTTTTTACAAGGACAATGAGAAGGATGGAGGTTTTGGTACAATAGTGTACAGAGTGTCCTGACAGTAGAAACGCGCGCTAAGTTAGTTCCGCTCGCGCTATAGCTATGCCGGATTTCAATACCAACTTGTAAATTTCTAAATGTTTGTGGTAAATTGATTCGCCTCTGTGTTACTTAATTTAGGTTTTGAATCATATTTTATTAAACAATGAATAAACTACGGTTTGACCTTGGACTGATTTTGTCTGACGTGATGCTAAATGGGATCATTAAAAAGGTGTCTCACCGCTGGTCCTTACTAAGGCAACATTATCAAGTACGAAGATCTTTTTGGCGGACGTCCAGAGTCCCTGAGACGTGCAATTAGTTCACTTAATCGGCAACACAATGGCTAGATATTGGCAGCTACGTGACAAACGTTAGGCACGCAGCCAAACCTACGCCAACATTTAGCGCGACCAATGTTTATCAGTCAAATAATAACGTTAATTGTCATTAACAACACTTTTAACATGTGTTTTGTAATCACGGTCTTCTACTGGCTTATTTTACAAAAACATATTGCCATCTTTATCAATACCTATGAAAACAAGAGAGATGACAACACCCTTTAATCTTAACTTTTCTTGTCGTTGTAAGTAAATCATAATAGAGATATTTTAGCACGAATATTTGCGACTCTTGCTATGCCCACTGTAAAACATGAACTGTGTTACTACGCTAAAAGATATCCTAGAAATATACTATCCTTAAATAGGCAATAACAGGTTCTTATAATTTTTAAGCGTCTTACATTTTTTTATATTCACTAAGTATGAAAAAGTTAGTTAAGTAGTACCAATTTAAATTGAACTTTATTTTTTTGCTCGAACAAAAACTCAGAGTTAAAGTGTTACAAGTACTGAATTTATTTCAATAAAACATATGTTATTTCTTGTAACCAGTTAAAGTTTTAGATTCATGTTAGGATTGTTTCAGGACAATAGGTCCTTACACTTTTTAACCTTGAACTGTTCATTTAATTAACAAATTTATGCAAAAGTCTTTACAATCTTTCTCCTATTCAAGTTTATACAAGACGAAGATTGTTCACGGCTTGTTAATCATGTTAATTCAATGAATATTCATGATATTGCTCTGAGCGTAAACCAATGAAACAAATAACTAGGCACTGAATAATGTATTTCACTTGTTTAATTTTTGTGAGAACAAAACTTTTATTACAAATCATTTATCAATAAAACTTTTAACACAAATTATAAAATCAAATAACGTAGATAAATTATTTGAACACGTTTATTTATTTAACAGTGGTAAAGCCCGCTTTAACATCTTCGCACGAAATGGCCCGGCTCGCCCGGTGAAATACCACGACCACACAGAAGACAGACGTGAAGTGGAAGCAATTCCGCGTTTCGTCTGATGAGTGTGTGTCCCGGAGGCCTAATTTAGTCCTCTTTCCCTTCCCACCCTTTTGCTTATAAGGGAAGGATGGGAAGTACAAATGGACTTTCCGGATGAGAGGCTGCATGGAAAGGGGAAATATTTTCTTTCTGTGCACCCTCTCCTCCGTCGATTAAAGGTAGGCAACGCATATGCAATTGCGTATGTCATGGGCAACGGTCACTTCGCTATTTCAGCGATTTCAGGTGGCCGCTCGCTCGTTTGCCACTTTATGATATAAAAAATGTTAAAGAAATTTTATATTTATCTCACGTGTCACCTTTAGGCGTACCCATTTATTATTATTTCATATTTTGCAGTTATAAGTTATTAAGTAGTTTTACCTTTAAAGTTTATTGTATATTCATGGTTAATCCCATAAAGAGAAGCTTTGAGAAAAAGTAGAGGTAAAATCCAAATCAGATTGATTTAGTTTGCTACTTAATTTGGTATAGAATAAGTGTTGACATAATGTGGGAATTAAAACTCGATATATTTTGTATACTTTAAAATTTATGCAATCCCTATTTTTCTTGACAACAAGAGTTCATATTGAGAGATTAGATTCTAGAGTCTTACCATAACAATTAGGTGTCAGTCTCATTTGCGACCAAATAATCTTATTTTCTTCGTCACCTTAGAACAAATGATTAGTTAGTTTGTTTGCCGCTGCATAAAAAAAACAATTTAAAGCGTAAGTAACTTATTATCAATTAAAAATAAAAGACGGAAGAAACTGCTTTCAGTATAACAGTTATTTGTATGTATTAGGAGGCATAAAATATCACTCAAAAAATCAAGGAGTGAGTTTGCGTGTAGTGGTTGAACACGTCTTGCCGCTTAACGGCCCATGTATTATTGATGCATTGGAGGCGTGTCGCATTAAACTTTCATTGACTCATCACCTACAAATTACCTATACGTACATTTCTAATCACAACACAAAGCAAAGCTTTAAAGAAGGTAAGGTTTAATATAAAACTTTCCGCAGGTAAAATAAATATTAGAACACCTAGCTCGTCTTTATTTTTACTGACTTAGAATTAATGTACTCGCAGAAAGCTGTTATATATTATAATAAAATATTTAAAAATGAATCCATCTCACAATGAACAATACGTTCAACCTACACAACATGCCAAGGAGATGTTAATTGAATTGCTACAGTAACCAGTATGAATTGCACGTGCGTAGTGTTGTAATAACAGAGTATGCGCAATCGGTCTGGATCTATCTATTGATTATACAAATCTAAGGACTATGATTCATTCCAACTTGACAGTATGTCTACGTGCTAAACGACTGACATAACTTAATGAGGATTTAAATCGACAGCTTGTATGTACAAGATTAATTTATCAAGAATCATTTAAGTAAAGTATGGAAATTAATTTTAGAATTTTAGTGTGATAAAGATGAATGTTTGGATGGATGTTTGTTAGCAGGTAACTCCTTTATGACTGAGCAGATCTGGATGAAATTTCGCTCTATCGGATTTAGTTATTACAATTTTAAATAGCTTACAGGTTAAATTACATCTCTGTAAACTTTACTGTTAGGATATGTTTTTTTTTTCACATGTTTACCCGATTAATTTTCAGCGAATTATATACTCTGTTCCGTTTTTTTATTCCACGCGAGCAAAGTTGCGGGCAACAGTTATTGTTAAATGAAATAAGGTATAATAAGGAAATGAACAGAGAATTTGTTGAATCTACTTTTACTAAGAACACTAGGGAGATACATTTAACGGAAAACAACAAAGTAATTTTATCGTAATTGGATTGTTTTTTAAAAAGAAAATTATGCATCACGTAATAACTGTTCTTTGTTCAACAATTATATGTCAGAGTTGAAAATGAAGTTAAGGTCACTCCTTTAACGGAGACTAATTAACTTGTGGGCGAGATGCGAATAAGTTACGGCAATTTTCCCATTTTCATGTTGTCTGAATAATGTACACTGTTGAATCAATATGTTACATTTAACAGTGGTAGAGCCCGCTTTAACATCTTCGCACGAATTGACCCGGCTCGCCTGGTGAAATACCACGACCACACAGAAGACAGGCGTGAAGTGGAAGCAATTCCGCGTTTCGTCTGATAAGTGTCCGTCCTGGAGGCCTCATTTAGTCCTCTTTTCCTTCCCACCCTTATTCTTGTAAGGTAAGTATGGGAAGTGGACTTTCCGGATGATAGGATGCATGGAAAGGGAAAATATTTTATCATTTTTATCTTATTTATAATTTACATACAATATCTTTTTTTGAATTTCAATAATTTGATATATCATTCACAATATGAAATAACACTTTATTTTTAATACAAAAGCTTTGAAAAACATAAATAAAATTTTCTTTAAGTATCCCGTTAGTCGTCTTTAAATAAAATTAACATAAGGAATTTTATTAAAAAAATATTTAAATCGACTTAGATAAAGGACGTCATGTTATTTCCTAAAATGTTAAAATACTAAACAACGCTAACCGCAATCGTGTTGTAAGCTGACTCACTGCAATCGCATGTGACGTTCAATGGATGTAGACATTAATTACATGTGGTCAAATTATTTTAATTGCATAATATAGGTTTCACGTACAAACTGATTTATCATGTTTAAAATAGACGTTCAAATATACATTACAATGACTACTATCCTATTTTAAGCTGAAAAATCTGTTAGTTTTTAGATAACCTACTTAATTAGACCAGTCAGAGTCTCCAGTGATTTGTAATTACCGAATGCTGTCATTGATTATTTTATGAAGAGTTTGATACTTTTAAAGTATAAGTCCGAGTTCATTGAATTCTCTGACTTAAGGTTTGATTTAAGGTATTTACGACAATCTATTTAATTTATCAGTAAACTAAAGTAAATTAGCCATTTGACGTTAAACGCACTATTTGCATATGTTTTAAATTCGTTCAAATTACATAATCCCAGCAATGAAAGTAATCTTATTTTGACATGCGTTTGCAATTAATTTAACGTGTCATTTAATCTTGACTTAAGCTAGGTTCAGAAACTTATTAGGCACTTAAACGTCTAGCGCCTTTATGTGGACGAAATTAGAGTAAGGCATAATGTTTATTAGCTAGAGATAGCGCTTAATTAAAAAGATATATTGCTATGCCTAAATAAAGAAGAAAATATACAGCATACATAATAATATGAACGTAACTGATATATAAACACGGCTAAACACTCACGTATAAACGTCCGGTGGCGGCACCGACTAGTTTCGAGCCCATCGGGGGCCCTTCATCACTGAGCGACGGGCCGCGTCCGCGAAATAATACCAGTACCACTCATCCTGATGAAGGGCCCTCGATGGGCTCGAAACTAGTCGGTGCCGCCATCGGACGTATATACGTGAGTGTTTAGCCGTGTTTATATATCAGTTTAGTATAACGTCTCACGAAAGTTTGAATAATTTAATATGAACGTAATTAGAATTTGTTATGTAAAATTATGAAAATATAATATAATAAAATATAATTTCAAGTGGAAGAAGTGACGTAAACCTTAGTGCGCCATCGCTCTTTAATTTGTTCCAACTACTAGTATGCTAATTTACTTACAAAAACAAAATTGCAATATAAAAAAATATAATTTTGAAGAATGTAAAAGTATCAAGATATCAATTATCTATGTATGTGAGAAAACCCCAACTTTGATAAAAATCTATCTTAAACTCTTTACAAATGCTATTTACTTCCAGCGAAGCATTCATTAGGGTAAAACCAACAAACACTCTTTGAATTTAAAACAACACAATTAACTTCAGAGGATTCGTGAATTCGGCAAAGAAATCGTGAAATAAAAGCCGTAGGCAAGATTTTTTTAATTTAAATTTAATCTCAAATATAATTAAAGTATAGAATATAAATTAACGTAAACAAAGTAAATTGTTGCGTTTTGCAAGAAGTAAAATAGGAAATAAGGAACTGTCCCATACGCGATCTTAAACCACTGGACAATTTTTAGGAAAGGTAGGATGTTCCATAGACGCCAAAGAGCAGTCAGATAATAATGTTCGTGCCCTAAAAAACTATACAATAAAATAAAAAAAACGTTTTGACTTCGTTTCTAGAAGTTCTTTGTGTCAGCAGATCTTTTATCACTCAAAAACTTTCTATGTTGTCACTACAACGCGTGATATACATAATACTCGTACAATACATGCATCTCAAGCTTAAATAAATTAGGCTCGTATAGATAGGGTTGGGAAACATAAATTGTTGTAATAGTATTTTCTCACAATTTTTTTGATCCATTTAATTACATCAAGTATGTCATTAGTTGCAAAAAAATAAGGTATAAGACTACATTTAAAGGCATTTGGATATTAATAACTTGTCTGACTGACTTTAGAATTACTGTCTAGGTTCTAAATCGATTTTGTACGACGTAAATAAAATTTACACGTTTCTGTGAGTACCAACTTTACGGCTACATTTTATAATTCAACTTTATTGCAAAATTGTTAGTCGACAGCCCTGGAGATCACGTTTGAGCACGACTGACCTGTCCACGTGTGTCGCAAAAGTTGAATTGTTGATCCGTGGCCGGACCTTTATCTGGCCCTAATAGAACAATAATGAAATGGAGCTAAATTACGAAATTCTATAATGAACGACACTAAACATTTCTACATGCATGTGTCTCTATGTGTTATATACATCCTGTGTTTCGCTCTCGTTTTTTGTTACGCAAAATTTTATTTTAATCTCCAGGTTTACGCAATAACCGTCTACCTATTGGAACTAATATCTTACTCATGTTTGAATAGACGTTTGTTACTAGGTATCTCCACAATAGCTTAACCAAACTCGATGAAATTTGACGTAGATGTAGTACATACTAGATGTAGTTCTGGAAGAACACATAGTCTACCTATAACCCCTAAAATGTGTACGGTTTCCGTGGGATACGTTTAATTAACATATTAACATTAGATTTCAGCAACAGTTTTACACATAGTGTCGAATATCACATGAAATACATGTTTTATTCTGTACAGACGAAATCGCGGACAAAAAGTAGTTTGTAATAATTTCAATGTTCTAAATATTTAGTAATCATGATCCTAAATATTACTGTCAGTAACTTGATACTTTGAAAAAGCTTCTGTTAAGTGAGTATTTAATAATCCTGTTGTACAAAATCATATACCAGGATTTATTTTTAAACAATTTACATTCACGTGTACATGCTACAACAAATTGTTGCTTTTGTTTCATACACTAATTAATAGACAGAGTTAACAAATTTATAACTCGTGTTTCTTCATTGCCACATAAACTAGATTTGCAATTTCATATTTTTTATTGGTAAAACATCGCCCAATTAAAATGCTCGTTAAAACTATTTGCTATCAAATATAGAAATAACGAAGGTTGAAATAATTACTAGTCACAAGGAATTTTAGCTTTGTTTTTAATAGAAAAACTTACGACTGAATTAAAGAATTACATTGTTAGTCGGGGATTCAAATTCAAAATATAGTCATTTGCTTTGCAGTAGGACATATAATAAAAAACCGTAATGTTATTAGAATTAAACATAATAATTTTGAGATTATTAAATCACTAAAGTAAATTCTAGTCATCCCTAATTCATGGCATGCTCGGGCCTTCCATGAATTAGGCCAGACCATCGAGACTGTATTTGAAACATATTATAACTGAAAAGAAATCAAGAGACTCCTAAAGTAAAACTGTACATTCAGGAAATACTAACAAATGACAAATATAAGCTGTAAGCGCTTCCCCAAATAATACGTAAACATAAATAGGCTGACACAAGATTCGGCCTAGATTTAAACATATGTTATTCGTTATAAGACTAAATACATTTACAACAGACTAGTTCCTGTGTCTAATAGAAAGTGAACTGTAACCGGGCGTATTTTAACCAATCTACTGCCTTATAAAGATAAATTGGAATTTTCCGTTCAGATTACATCAACTTACAACATCTACTGTATTGTTTAAGTTAATATAACATCGGCTTTAATTGATTTATTAGAACTATTTATTTTAAGACACTAACTGATACCGTGGTGGTCTCAAATGGAGAACCTTTTTGTGTACTTAAGAAGAGCATCAAGCAACTTTTAAAGCATGCGGTACTAATGCCTTATAGTATACTTAATACAGAGGGGAGCATGTTGTTAACAAATTAATATAATTGCAACACGTAAGGTACTTTATCCAGCAGACAAAAACACTTCTTTTCAGGTGAAGCATTCTTCACTTGACGTTTAGTGTCCGCTACTACGCACCGAAATGAAAAAGAGGCGTATTTAATAAAAAATAAAGTACGAGATAGCGATTACAATTTTTCGAACAAACATAAAGTATAACAGGATATAGTAGAATTTACCATTAAACAAGTACGTTATTTTGGCAAATTAAATATACAAAACCATACAGTTATCTCTTTTTTTCATTTCAAAGAGAATGAAAGAGACGTCCACGTGTTTTATAATTCAGGGTAAAGATATCATAATAATTAGAAGTAATTCAAAAGAAACATAATACGTTCAAAGATCGAAGCAATATGAAAATGATTTGAAAAGTTGAAATTATTCCAAAGTTTTAAGTATACAGTAAGTTTGAGCAATAACGTCGCTTCACTGAAGTCAACATTGGCTGGGGACCTATTACATTATCGTAAAACAATGCTTTAAGAATCCATTAACATATTTTGGAATTATTTTTCTATATTGTTCAGCTCAGTGGCTTAGAAAATAACATGTAATTGAATATATTTTGCACATAAGGTTTACTTTCGTGTTATACGATTTATACTAGCAGCGTAGTTTTTAAAAGGTGATGCTTAACGTAATATTAAACGCTTGCTTTGGTATAATTAATTTCTAAACCAAATTAGCCAAATAATATCCAATTTTTTAAGCTAATTTAAACATACACATAGTTGTCACTCCAAATTTTGAAGCTAAGCAAAATCTTCTTATAAATTTTTCTCTTATTCATCAATATAAATTTAACAAATGTAAATAAAATATTAGGGCTAAGCATTAAAACATATTAAATATAGAAATCAACTAGACGTTGAAACAACTAATACAATGTCGTAAGTAAATTAGACACACCTGGACACAGTGTTAAAATTTAATGCCTATGTTCCACTTGACATCCGTAGCGGGGTCCTAAAGTGGTTAATATATAAAATATTACATAGAAGGTATGTGCGCTCGTGCGGGGGTAAGAACGCAATGGGTATATAAGTGCAGACATTTACTTAATCCGTATCACTTGCCGTGGATCTAATACCTAAAGCAAAATGGCAGCTAAGGTACGAAAACGAAATATTTGTGGAAATAATATGTTGGAATATCCTACAATGTAGAATTTTTATGAGCTTTCCATTTTAGTTACCTGTAGCTAAAGCAGTTTATCTGAATTTGAAAATGACTTAATTTTTAAATTTAATTTTTTAAAACATAAATCCAATTTTTAATAGAAAAATAAGATTTATTAACGATTGAATATTTATGGCAGTTATAAATATCGTATGAACTATTATTCAACAACTGTCAAACTTATTATTTACTTTTGACATTTGAACGGATGTAACATCAAATAAATAACAAACAAGAGTATGAAACGTAGATAAATCACAGTTTAATGTTTACGTATTTTATTTTTCAGTTCATCGTTCTTTTGTGCGCGGTCGCCGCGGTGAAGGCGGGCAACTTATACGGAGGATCGTACGCCGCGCCGGTAGCGACTTACGCTTCATATGCCGCTGCCCCAATCGCCCTAAAGAGCTACGCCGCTCCTGCTCTCTCATACGCTGCACCTGCAGTATCATACTCTGCACCTGCATTGTCATACTCTGCGCCTGCAGTGTCATATGCTGCTCCCGCAGTGTCATACGCAGCTGCTCCCGCAGTGTCATACGCAGCCGCACCCGCAGTGTCATATGCCGCACCAGCAGTGTCATACGCAGCTGCGCCTGTCGTGAAAGCTGTTGCGCCAGCTGTATCTACAGTGTCATCCTACTCAACGCAGACTTCTCACGGTACACCAGTGCTGGCTAAAGCCATTGCTCCCGTCGCTACGTACGCTGCCGCCGCTCCAGTAGCCACCTATGCAGCTGCCGCTCCTGCAGTCACCTACGCTGCCCACGCCGCGCCTATCACCACATACTCTGCCCCGATCGCTTCATACGCTGCTGCCGCTCCTTGGGGTGCGTATTCCGCTGGCCCCATCTACAAGTCCGCTTTGATATCAGCGGGACACGGTCTTTCCTACGGCAGTCTAGCTGGCCACGGTTGGTGATCATCTTAACATGAAAGTGAAAATCTAGTTATGTTATGTTTTCTATATATTTATTGTGATACAACGCGAATAAAATTTTAAATGCCAAACTATTTTTTTTTCTATTATTCACACCATGAAATAGTCACGTAACGTATGACAGTCTATAATGAGGTCGCGAGCCTGATGATTACTAAAGCCACTATTAGTAAATTTGTATAAATCTGAGCATATGTGAAAAAAGTGATTTTGTCCAGATTGACTCAGATAAAAATGCCACGAAAGCTGTTTTTACATTTTATACACGAATTAAGAGGTAAATTAAAAATTATTACTATAATGAGGAGTTCAATTTACCGTTGAACTATTAGATAAAGAATAAAAAAAATCGTGTGGTTTTAGATGCAAGAAAGGACTTTCAAACATTTGATTGGAAAGAGTAAAACAAGTGTAGGTCACTCCTCACAAAAGATTTAAAAAAAAACAATTATCTCGTTGAATCAAATGAGTTTTTATCATTTAATATAGTAGTACCGTCATCAAAATTAAGGTATGGACCAAATTTCAGACGAATCTTTCAACGGAAAGTGTTTAATTATATTTACTAGATTTGATCCAAAAAAAATGAGAAGCAATTTAAAATAAAACACTGTATAACAATAAATAAAATCTCATCAAATTAAAATTAGGGCTAATTCATTTAATACTCATGTTACGAACGTTACATTTTTAAGTACATTGTTAATTACATATTGACAAAAAACGTAAAGTATAGTATCAAATTATATGATTTTTAAACGTTTTTTATTGTAATATAAACTGTTTGCTACACTTGGTGGTCATTACTCATTATAATAGCTGCTTTAACCGAGCGATAGTCATCTGTGTGTACCGACTTTAAACAGCACGTCTCAAGGTTGATACTGTTTGGAAAGGTCTGCGCTTTTCACGGTTGTTAGATAAATGTACCGAATGGTTCAAGTATCGTTGTACTAGGTTTTATACTCAGGACACATAGACTTTATGATCTTTAATTTAAGAAAGTAAGATAGATTTTTCTTCATCGTCATAATTTTATACACTAACCATATGGTTCTCAGACCAAAATCTCTGTTTAAAACATACTGTTCTTTCAATTTTGTCAAAGTGGGACATGGATGACGATATATTTTAATACAAAGATTTTGGTCTCAGAAACCTACAGTAAATAAGTTACAGAGCATAGTCCTTGATCAATATTAAGTTTGTCTTAGCTGTCAGAACTGGTACAGTGTACTCATGATTTATACAATGGAAATAAACAAAAACATGATGATTGTTTACGGGCGTGTTGACGCGTCATATTTCGTTCTAATATCTTATTGCGTGATCTATTTTTGTCGTGACAAATGCGATCATAGTACGTTCCCCTCACAGTAGCCTTTTCGTCACTCTTGTTTATTACATCGCTTGAAGGCGAGTGTCGTTGTGTTGATAAATTGCCGAAGTAATTGCCGCCCTCGTTGATTTAATAACGCATTGTTCGAGAGCACAGATTACGCGCCACGATGACTTTCCTATTTATTAAGAGGATGGGGAACGTGTAGGTTTAATTAAAGTTTTTGATCTACGGAACAAACAGCTGAATGATATTAAAATTAATTAATTTTGTAAACACAATAAATAAATCTTGAGAATGTAAATTAAATCTATGTAGAATCCTGTATCTGGTGAGGAAGTCAGCTATTAGTTATATGTTAAACTTATTCATATTATCAGCAATCATATCTTCTCTTAGGTCTTCGTTCTCTTCTTTTTAATTTATCACTGATGTTCTCTTTTTTTGCTACGGATATAAAATATCAAGAAATATTGGCTGAACGTAAAGGAAATTCCCTATTGAGTTGTCATTTGAATAAATTTATTTAAAGCGAAGTACGCTTAAAAATTAAATATACATTGGATCCCTCAGAGACGTATTAAAATTCAAATATCAGATTCTTTCTCAGAAATCTATTTACATAGAATCAACTTCATCGTACATTAATAAAATACTCTATTTTTTATTTACTACTTGACTTATTTGTATTGTTCCAATTTTGTTTGATTTCAGGAGAAAGTAAAATTTGAATATTTTGTTCCTAAAATTTGATAAATACTTTAGCCAAGCTCATGCTAGACGTACGATTCTTCTTCCTAGAATCAACCAGGGCTGGATCAACATCATCATCAGCTCACTATACGGCTCCACTGAGGAGCTCGGAGTCTATCCAAAATTAGAGATTACTAGGCCTATATGAAGATTCATAATTACGACGAAGCGCTTAAAGATAACAAAATCAAAGCTTCGTCCCTTTTATTTATGATCATCTCGGTAAATCTGATTAAACTTGCTGTGAAGTTAAAAGACGTGGGAGCACATATTTTATCATGTTATTAAGTTATCTGTTAAACATTATGAATGATCCGCGGAGTGGAACTATAAACATTCGGTATTCATTTGTTGGCATTGTGATTAGAACTTTTTTCACAGAACCTTCGCCGTCGATCCGCTCGAGAGGTGCAATTTAAATTATACGCAGTACTTATGCCTACTGCTGTGGCTATTATCTTTGTACAATGGCTGCTGAAGTCATGAGCCTTGCCAGAACAAGGTTAGATTACGTTTCCGACATTTGAGTATATAAAGTTAAATTTTGCGCTCCAAATATCATTCTACTCCTCAAACCTAAAGTAACAACAATGGCAATTAAAGTAAGTCCATCATAATATTTTATATCCTTAGCATTAAGTAAAATAGTAGTTTGAAGTAAACCAGTTTTGGGTTTCATTTAAATGTGAACTTGGTGTTTTATGGACGGTGGTATTTTGTCTAGGATTCCCTTAGTCATTAGTGTTTTGTTTTTATTTAATTGCATAAATTAATTCCTACTCAAAATATGTGGAATCAAAATGTTGTGATTTTTTTAAGTAGTATGAAAAATGTTTGGTAAACAAAGGTGTTAGTAATATTTACCTAACACTGGTTAAGAAGTAAAGTAATTTTCTTTTGATCATTTTTTCTCAAGTATTCTCTATATTTTGAGTTGTATTACGTTGCTGTGTTCTTAGATTTGGAGTTATAAAATAAACGGACTTGGCAAACGTCCAAGACTGCTCTAACAATAAGTCCTAACATAAAGAAAGGATTTATATCAGTACTCTAGATTCGCTACACCGAAAATTTTATGTACGCTTTGGGTCTTATTTCTTGCACTTTATAGCTACAGTTACTTTTTATTATTTATTAATTGATCTTTAAAAATATAAATATTTATGGTATTATTAAAAAACAGCTTATTTAAAATACATAACGTACTAACGAATCTTCAAAATAATAAGTACAAATATATAGAGTTATGGTGGCTAGCTCCATTAGCTCCATTAACTGTTCCAAAAGTTTTATTGGTAACTTCCAGAGAGGCACGAGGAAAGGTTAACTAACAGATGAGCTTTGCTTATATTAACTACTTAACTCAGAAACCCTGTGACTGGCTCATAGCCAATTATTCCTGGCACTCAAATACGCTATCTGGAATAGTTAATACTTATAGTATACTAAGTCATTTTTACCAATGCATACTATAAATAGCTTCAGTTAGCTACACTTTATTAAAAACATATATGAAACAGTCATTTTTTTTTCAGATCGCAGTAGTATTGTGCCTCTTTGGTCTGGCGCGCGCAGGCCATCTAGCCGGAGGATCTGCACTTGGATACTCGACCGGTCTTGGATACAGTACTGGCCTCGGCTACGGTGGAGGTCTGGGCTACGGATCTGGTCTTGGTTACACATCGGGACTCGATCATGGAGCGGGTATCGGATACGCCGGATACGGACACGGTGCTGGTTTAGGTTACGGTGGTCTCGGATACGGTAGCGGATACGGCTCCCTCGGTTATGGTGGATACGGTGGATACAGCGGATATGCTGCGCCCGCTATATCCACTGTGTCAGTCAAGAGATATTCAACCCCCGTCGTGGCATACTCTACCGGATACGGCGCTCATGGTGCATACGCCCCGGCTGTGGGTTATGGCGGCCACGGATACGGTGGATACGGACAGGCTTACGGTGGATACGGCAAGTGGTGAATAATTAAATTGTAAAAACGAAATAAATCAATATCAATATCAATATTTGGTTTTATTTTTAATACAACAAATAATATTTAAGTAGCTAATGTAAAATAAATCCGCAGAAAATTAAGATTGATCATGAAATAACAACATGAAAGGCATAAAATACGAGCATTATGATTTCGATCGGCTTGTCTGTGTAAATTATGCAAAATAATAAATTTATCTCTCTCTCGCTGACGTCATAGTACGCAGACTAAGTTTTATGAATCAGACTAACATTTAAATTGTTATGTTTTTTTTCACGAACACGTGGACTGTGGTCATAGTATCTTTAACTTGAATATGAAGCAGTAGTTAAAATGAATTATGTCAATGATGATTAGGCACGACCACGATAAAAAAGAAATAAATACTCAAAGCGAAACATGAATCGGGGAAAGCTAGCTTATTTGTTCTTACACAATATAGTTACGTCATAAATAAAATCGTATCCAAATTACTTGATCGATGTAAAATATCTTTTAATACATATTTCATACCAGTTGCATCTGAAATCATAATTCTGGTAAAAAAATAAGGTTAATACGTGTTTGACTTTTATATATAAGCAGATATTTTCGAACAAAAAATCATTCCTCGGATCAAATCTAAAGCATTCACAACAAAAACCATGAAGGTGAGGTTTTAAATAAACCGTGTTTTTTGGTTGCTGGCTATTGATTGAATTCTGAAGGCATTTAAAAAAAAGACAACAAAAACAGTTGGCAAATGTCCAGTCCTTGTTAGTTTTCAGATAATAGTCCTAGTAGTTATTCCAAAAATTTTTTGAAATAAAGATCATTTCTCTTACATATTTTCTAAGTAGAACACTAATTGTAGTATAATATAGATTTCTATTACACATTTTCTCATTTTCGTTACTTTTGGTGAAGCTATAAATCCTAGTTTTGACAAGGACAGACTTGTACTGATTATTATTGTACTTTACATTTTTAATCATCAATTTTTTTTTCTATTTTACAGTTTGCAATTGTTTTATGCCTGTTCGGTTTGGCGTTGTCTGAAAACCTACACGGTAGAACTGCATTCGGTTCGTCGTATCTAAGTCAAGATGGATTAGATCCCGGATATGGTACAAATATAGGATATTTACCTAACCTCGGATACGGTGCTAATTTGCCTCATACGTCAACTCTCGGATATGGGACCAGATTCGGACATCGTGCAACTCTGGGATATCAAGCTGGACAAGGAATCAACGGCTGGCAAGGTTATGGATCCAGATTCAATGCCTTTAATGGTTATAACGGTAATGGACTTACTGCCTTTGGGACAAATTCAGCCTAATCCAGGCAACCGATTACTTTTCCCCAGTACAGCGTACATTCAGCCAAACCAGTTCCATTCTCGTCACAATACGGCGTACACGGTGTCTATCCTCCAAGTGTCATTTATGGAAACGAATACGGTCACGGCTATGGAGGTTATGGTAAAAAGTGGTAATAATTCAATTAAAGATTTATGGAATCTAAGTCAAGAAAAAATATGTACATTATTTAATTCGTTTATTTTATTCAAATATTCTAATTAAAATATTCTGCGTTGATATTAGTTAATAAATAAAATGCATTAATGGGCCTTGTTGTTTTACTTCTAGTTTGAAGGTTCCTAGATCATTCGAAAATAAATATCTCTCGTCACGCATCTGACTTAAGCCTCTTAGTACTGCTTGCTACTTAGTACTGAACAGACGAGGACTTCATATTTCAATTATTCTTCTTAATTTATATATTGCAAATGGAATACCAATGAATGTTAGTCTCGCCCTCTTTGATCCCAATACTTACCCTTAACACAACAAATCCCACTCACCCTTTCTGAAGTCGTTAAACTTCCTTAAGTGTAACGTCTTTAATTACTTTTAAGACTTTGATATTTTATAGGCAAAGTATAAAAATAGGAGTAGAGAATAGTTCTGTAGCCGTCTACATCTTGTGTAGATATCAGTAATTAAAGATCAGTAAAAGATCAGTATTCGTTCCCGATCGGTGCGTAGAGAATCCAAAAAATCGTGTTTTTGAGTTTTTAAAATAATATAATCTTATAAACATTCTTTATATGGAATAATATATTTGTAATTCAGACCATGCTTACGTAATATTCTGTTGACTACACTGTATACACATACAAAGAATTTTGTTACGTTAGTGTAATCTAAAAAATGACTTGATCGATGTAAAGAATCTTTCATTGCCTATTTCTAAATGTACTGAGCCGAATCAATTGTTTTAATAAGGCTTACGTTTTCGACATTGTCGCATATATAAGAAGTATTTTTTGTATGGCAACTAGTCTTCTCTTTTTCAAACTAAAGTCAGCTATGTCAGTTACTATGAAGGTAATTTTATTTTTAATTTTTCTATTTTACTATAGTTTTCTAAGACGAAAACCTTATGGCAACAGGAAACATATATTTGGCAAACGTCCATTCCTTCTTACTATAAGTTTTGAACTTTAGTTTCGTCTTTTCTGGAATTTTATTCAGAAATAGCATTTCCCTTCCGGTATCGGTTTTTAGCAACGTCCTTTCTAACGTCATAACACACTTTATGTTACAGTTGTTATTATTATGTTTAAAATATATTATTATAATAACTTAGGTCTGTAGAAAAGTAGTATTCAATTTGTAAAATATTATTGATAAAGCATTTGTTTTTTTACAGATTGCGATTTTCTTTTGTTTGTTTGCGTTTGCACACGCTAGACATCGAGGTATATTCGCATTCGGTGCATCTAATCTTGGAACAAACCTAGGACAAGCAGCAGGACTTGGCTATAGTGGCAATCTGGGCATTAATTACGGCACAAATTTGGTAAAACGGCGCCATCGTTACGGCTGGCAAGGTTATGCACCCGGATACTCTGGGGGATATATCGGCCTTGGTGGATTTGGTGCAAATTCAGCCTACCCCAGTCAAGGGTTACCTCCTATTGTAAATACAGTTACACCAAACCCACCCTATAATCCAGGATTCATTGGCAATGGGGCATATGCCTCAGCAGGACCTTTAGGGAGCCCAAATTATGGAGGTTATGGTTACGGTGGAAACGGATATGGCTATGAAAATAACTGGTAATTAAAGAAAATAATTTCACAAAAAAAGTGTTTCAATAAAACTGTATTATTGATGTAATCGCATTGTAAATAATTCATGAATTGTTTTGTAACTTTATGTTAATAATTCAAAGTAAGTCTACATCTTTTCGCAAGCCTTTTACGTCTTAGACATTTGCTTAATGATTTTTACTTAATTCTGAATCCAGCTACGTTAAAAAATTATTACTATTTATTTACATTTAAAATATAGAAAACTCTATCAGAATATGATTTAATCGACCAGATAATATCATAAAAGAAGAAATCAAAGCTATTTCATACTTATGCATTAGAATAGACCTGAAACTTCAAACTTTCGTGGTTTTTACAATAATAACATTCAATCAGTCAACCCGTGATCATGGCGCATGCAAGTGTGCCGAAATATGGGGAGCTCAACAGCTCAATCGTGGTAAGAACCAAGTTTCTTACGAATGTTATTAAGGAAGATCTGCTTATTACTTTAACATAAAAAAATACAAATATACATGTCTTCTATCCAATACCAGTAACTTGCTCTTTATGCTTCGATATTTCGATTGAACGTTCAAAGGATAAAGAGAAAGTTACAATTATGTATTGTTTTTATAATAATTGTCGTTATTTCAATAACTGTTAGAGTAATAGAGCCTTTAGAACGCAACAAAGGCGTGCACGGACCGTACAATATGGTAATACGTAATCACTTCTCAGCGCTGCAAGCTCCACTGGGTTTATTATTTATCTTATATATTCATATATTTAAATAATATCACAAATATGAATAATATAACCAAGACTAACAATAAAACACAACGCATTTGAAAGTATACCGACATTAATAGTAAACGTTAATAATTTTGAGTAAGATCATTTTATTCCAATTTGTTAAACCCAAGGCTCATTCAAGATCGAATGTTTCACAGAACATACAAAAATTAGGACCGCACCATTTACCTAGTTTTCACACAAGAGTAAAAGGAGACCTTAAATAACAAAGGTTATGGTTCCGGTGATGGATCGCGACTCTTAACGTTCCACGAAGCACAAGGGCTCATATAATCATCCATCATCATCGTGCGTAGAACAGCAAGGATGCTGCAACTGTATGAAAGCACACATCACGCTGTGGTAGCAGTTCCCAGGCTCATAGTCTAATTCTATACGGACTACCTTCAAGTCACAAAAACAAATATTTCAGGTGATGAATGCGTTGGCCAAGAAGATCACAGGCTAATAAAACACCGAAAGCGATCGTGGAGGGAGTTAGAATCAGGAAAGTTCTGTAACGATTATTCTGATTGTTAATTCTTTCAATAAATTATGTTTAACTTTAAGCAATGCCCTGGTTTAATGATGGCTTAATAAGTTTCATCGTTACTCCAAAAAGGATGTTTAAGTGTATGTTTGTATTACAACATATTTATTCCTTTTAACTACAAAGGATAAACATTTTGATTTACACCAGATACGCTTGTTATTGTGTATTGTATTATTTGTGGTCTTAAAACAAATACACATCTACCAAATTAATCCCTTATAGTTTAAACTTTTGGCTACGTTACAACTTACCGAATAGCTTATTCCAGAGTTTTGCAAACTTCGCAACAATTTAACCAAAACCCTGTAACTTGCTTAACGTTTTAATTAACTATTAGTTATTTATAAAAAGGATACTCTACATGTTACATAAACCACTAGATGGAATGGTCAAATTAACTATTAAGAATCTGTTTGAAAAAATATGTCTGGCCCGTTTATTGAAAAATAATTTTCGGTTACCTTGTTTTTTTTTAAATTATAGTATAGTTTGCGATACAGAACTGTAAGATATTAAAAGCTATATCCGCATCGCATGACACTTGATGCAAAGTTACGTAATATTGTTGCGAACGAAGTAAACAATATGAAAAATTGTTACATATTTTATGGACGAAGGGTAATCTTGATGATAACTTGTACGGTGCAACAAATCTTTTATTACCTATTTCTTCATCTTTTTAATCTTTTGCAGTTGCTTCAACAAGGTTAATAAATGTTCAAATACTTGCATATATAAGCAGATTTTTCTGTACAATAACACATTCCTCTCTTAAAAAGTAAAGCAACAACAACAATGACCATGAAGGTAAGCTAAACATAGGTCTATTTGAGCGGTTTTTGTTTTATTTGCTTCTTGGTTTTTTCTTTGTTTATAAAAATCGACTGTGTCTTAGTTCATTTGAAAGGCTTTCATTCAATCCATCTCTAAATAACAGGTCTACAACTAAACATATTAAGACTAGTCGTAGGAGCGATGAATGATTTTTAGTTTCACTATTTGTGAATCATAATTACTAAAATAAACATTTAATAAGATTCTTAAAATTGTTTTCCTTCATTGCAGATTGCCGTAGTCTTGTGCCTATTAGGAGTTGCTAATGCCGGAAATCTTCACGGTGGATCAGCGCTCGGTTCATCTGCCCTAGCGCACCACGGGGCAAGTCTCGGGACTAACCTTGGATATCCATCAGTAGGTGCTAATTTAGGACATGGTTTCGGCGGCCTCGGATACGGCGGCCTCGGATACGGCGGTCTGGGACATAGCTCAGGTCTTGGATACAGTTCTAGTTTCGGACACGGTGCAAGTCTAGGATACGGAGGTAGTCAAGGATACAACGGTTGGCAGGGGTATGGATCCGGATCGTATAGATCTGGTTCATATGGTCATGGAGGTTATGGAAGCGGTTATGGAAACTATGGTGGTTATGGTGCAAACTCCGCCTATGCCGGACCAGAGAAGGCTTCTATTGTTCAGTACACGACAGTACACACAGCTGCCCCTAGTGCAGCTTATTCTGCAGGATTCAGTGGTCACAGTGCTTATTCTCCGGCTAGCGCTTACGGCCACCAAGGATATGGTGGTTATGGATACGGTGGATATGGACACGGATATCAAAATTATGCCAACAAATGGTGAATGTGTGGAACAATGTAAATGTTGATTTTAATAAATAAATCATTAATGACAAAGTACCAGTTACTCTTTTAATTTATTCTGAAGTTCATTTTAGAGATCCCACTTTTTTATAATGATAACATATGAAACTGAAGTATCACGTACAGATATAAATATAATTAATCCTTTACACTAATAAAATATTAAGATGACGTTAGATTTGCTAGTATTTTACATGAAAAGTCTTAAATCTATGATATTAAATAAAATATCAAAAACGAATAATTACCTAAAATATATTATTGAAAGGAGTCCCTTCAGGCAAGGTGCCGAAGATACTGGCAGCGTTCCCTATTTGAATAGCTAAACTAATTCTTTGTCCGAGGTATATATTAATTATTTAAGCTACTTATCTTAGTAAAGAGTTTAAATCAATAAATCTTGCAGGGGTCAGATACTTTAAGAATAAAATGTATTCTATTTTAAACAAAAAGTTTACATTAACATTTTGATAAAGTATTATCTTCACACACCTATGATATTGCAATCCACACAACAGTTCTGGGTCCAAGAACACACATACATTTACAATTATCGATAAGACTAATTTGCCATGGATACTTTTGACACTGAACGGATCTCGATGAAATTTGGCAGAGATCTAGAACATAGTCTGTAAGAACGCATAAAGTTTTTTTTAATGCCGTGAAGGCGAAGTCGCATATTGTTCTACACGACTCCGCTAGTAATAAATAGTGGGTAAATTAATAAACTTAAAGGTTGTGCTAAATATTGTTCACAACGATTGACTGTAGTCACACATAACTTTTTATAAATTCTATAAAATTATATCATAAATACCAACCACTGCTTGGCACTAAAAATGTCCTATAGGGAATAAAATAAGTTCTTGAAACCTAACTTTATATGAAAATAAAAACACTATGATAATAGAAAGGATGTTAAATTTTACCTGATGCTGCAACGATCTAAGCATTTAAGTATATTAAAATTTAAAATTCCTTTTTTCACCTTGTTTTGGTAAACTATCACGTTCCTATTTATGAGAGTGGATTAAGAAAAATAGTGCTGTTTATTTCGGTAATAGAGTTAATTTATGAGATGAGATATTAAAAAAATTAAAGTAAATACATATAAGTAGAAATATAAATCTATGAGTTTCATAAAATAAGTATTTTAAAAATATCTTTTTCTTCGTTATTTTCCGGATCTACAACGTACAGGTCGCTTGTCCGATTAGACGATAAAATAAAAAAATTCTGTAGCGTTTTACAAAATAAAAAACTCGGATCATTTAAGATGGATAAAAACGAAATAGTGTATAATCGCTTAATACATTTTTAGATTTAATGATTTTTTACTGTGATTTTCGCAGTTTTATTTAGCTTAAAATATTTTATAGCATATTTTTTAATTTATCACAAATTATAAGACATAAACACCACAAGTACATCCAATGGTGCCAGAATTATCACAAATCACATAGCATAAGCTAAGTCAAACACTAATCTAAAGAAATAGGATCATAAATATGAAAAGTACGTGAAGTTTTACAGCTTTGGTATCTTATAGCCAACAAGGCAAATCACAATGTTTAAAAATGTAACAATATTATGCTGTATTACGTAAAGTAACATCGACATGTAAAACCATCAACGTAGTTACAGAGAGCTTTATAACCTGCTTTATGAATATGGGTAATTCCGACAATCACCTGATTGATGTAAAAAATCTTTTGTTACACTTTTCGACATATTTTTTACTGATGCCTATAGTTGCTTTAACAAGGTTAATATATTTTCAACATTTGCATATATAAGCAGAAGATTTTGTACAAGACCACATTCCTCTCTACAAAGCTAAGACATCAACAACAATGAACATGAAGGTAAGACTTTAAGAAAATATTAGCAACAAGTGTCGATATATCCAAAGATCTTCATCTAGCAGTTTCTATTTTGTTAGTTGATGATGATTAGAGTGAAAACTTATGTAAAAACGCCTAAAACCAGTATGTTCGTCCGGTGGAAGCACCTAAGACGATGACTGATGGGTTCGAAACTACTCGGTGCCTACACCAGACGAACATACGTGAGTGTTTTAGGCGGTTTAATGTAAGTTTATGACAATGTCTCATGAAAGTTTCAATAATTTATTAGAGTGTAATTAAATAAACGGACAATTTATTTTTATTTAACACGGCTATAAATTTACTTTTTACAGATCGCTGTTGTCTTATGCCTTTTCGGTTTGGCACGTGCCAGTAACCTCTACGGTAGTTCCGCTCTCGGCTCACCAGCTCTAGCTCAGCAGGGACTAGGTCATGGATATGGTGGACATTTATCTGGCTTAGGTTACGGCGCTAATCTGGGTCACGGTTCAAGCTTCGGATACGGTACAGGTCTAGGATACGGAGCTGGTCAAGGATACAGTGGCTGGCAAGGTTATGGATCCAACGGTTATAGAGGCAATTACGGAAGCTATGGAGGTTACGGAGCTAATTCAGTCTATTCTAGTTTACCAGCTTCAGTGACCCAATACAGTACAGTACATCCACCCTCACCAGTTTCACCCGTCTCCGGAGGATACGGCAGTTATGGTGCCTATGGTCTTGGATCTTACGGCAACCAGGGCTATGGTGGTTACGGATATGGAGGGTACCGACAGGGTTTCGGTGGCTATGGAAATAATTGGTGAAGAAATAACATTATGTGTGTTCTAAAATGAGTAAAAATAAATCAGTGAACTAATAAAAATGTCTTTCTTTAACCTTCCGCATCTTTCTAAAGAAGTAATTGAATAATTTAGCCTGCTACATATTGGTCTAATTCTGATCATCTTTCAACATTACTCAGCTGCGAGTCAATACTATGAAATTCTAATGTTTTCCACAGTTGCCTAGTAAAATACCAGTATTTAAAATCAGTGCAAATTAAAAAAAGAAACGATTTATTCTTATATTTTTCTTCTTCGATTAAAAATACAATATGAGAACACTAATATTGGAAAAAGTTTATATTAATTTTATCTACTGTAAACTAAACGCATGTAAACAGAGAGTTCAATAAAGAGTTTCAACTTTTTACGCTAAATTTATCCCAAAATATTTTCAAAAACAAATTTTAATCAGACATTATCTTATGCATCTTTTCTTCTTCTTCAGTCATTTTGTCAATTATTGGTGAAAAGATTTAAAACAAAAATTGTTTTACGGGGCACTTATCTTCGTATTCGAATATATTCGAATTTCTTTTATGTAAACACTTTTACATGAATGCTGTATATATATATTTAGAACGAATATTGCAACATAAAATGTTGATCGATATTTCTGGTATGTCTTGCAAGATAACTTGATAATCTGTACTTTACTATTTTTTTAGTTCGCGTTCATACGCGATATTTACTTTAGTAACAATTTAATAACAGACCTTATTAAAGTCACACATATATTGGTACATAATTTTGTCTCTACTTTTTCAAAAAGAATCTAAGAGATGACAATATGATGTGGCTATACAAATGTCACTGCAGTCGACCCCCTGTAATGTTTTTTTTAAAACTACACCACAAAACCTAGACATTTTTTACTGATTGAAATCTTACTAATATTATAAATGAGAATGTTTAGATGAATGGATGGATGTTTGTTTGAATGTATCATCAAAACAGCTAAACAGATCTCGATGAAATTTAGTATACATATAGAACATAGTCTGGAAGAACACTTAGGCTACGTATTATGTTTTTTTTTTAATTCCGCGCAGACGGAGTCGCGGGTAACCGCTATTTAGTCATAAGCTTCACAACATAGAATTTGTAAACGTAATTAATTACTACGAAATATGTTTTAAACTTTGAATGTGACAAGTTTAGCTTATTTTACTATATCAATATGTTACGGTTTCATTTTACGCTATTTGCGTCAAAACTTCTAAGGTGTCTTGGGAAATTCTAGAGTAAACATAATCTTTACTTATCTTTACGGTTTATTGTCTTTTCTAAGCAAAGATATTCATACATATTTACAAATGGACTATTAACTTTATTAAATATAACTTTATAATAATTATAATAGTTATAATAGCTGTAATATCAAACTTATTAGAGACATACACATTTGTACATGGTATTAAAAACTAAAAAAAAAAAATCCATAGACGATTAATGATATTGTCAACAATCGAAATGCGTAAATAAAATGTCTCATATCCATTGAATTCCATTATACATTTTGACATTATTTTTACTATTACTTTGCGACGCATTCTGGGTTCTGCTTGGATCTGCTAGTTACTTAAAAATACACACTAATTCCTACAATTATATGGTTTCATATAGAGTTTAAATATATCTACATCATTTAATACTCTATATGACGATAAATAGCATGTAAAGTTGAATTACTAAATCATTAGGATAGTAACAGCAATTAAAGAACCTATTGAATACATTTAGAATTACAGTTGTTGCTACATCTGTTATCTTGTGCAGTAAAAAATTATGAACCTCATCAAAAACAAGGTTATTGCATTACAAAAATAAGAGTATATAAACAAAAATATTCGCAAATCTAAACATACAACAATACAAAGTTAAACAGCCCACAACAATGGCCGTTAAGGTGAGATCTCATTAATTAGAATACGGCTAAATGAGATAAAATTTTGTAATATTAATATAATAAATAAAAAGTTCAATTACAATAAGTTAACATACAAAAAAGTTCAATACTGTATATGGGCATGATAAGATTTTTCGTGTTTTTATGCAATGATTTATTTCATTTGGTAGTTAAAGAAATCTTAAAACGAGAAAATCTTAACAAAAAGCAGTAAAATATCCAAAACCATTGATAGAAAAAGATGTGCCTTAATGAATAATTATTGGTTAAAGTTTTACTTATTACAAATTTTCTTTTAATAACTTTGATTTCTTTTTCCTATAGATCGCTGTCATCCTGTGCCTATTTGGTCTGGCGCGCGGTGGGAACCTTTCCGGTGGACTAGGTCTAGGTCAACATGGCTTAGGATATGGATCTAATCTAGGTCTTAGATCAGGTCTCGGATACGGTACGAGCTTAGGACAAGGATTAGGTATTGGCTATGGCTCAAACCTTGGCATTGGATCCAAACTGGGATACGGAACAAATAACTTGGGATATGGAAATGGATGGCAAGATTATGGGTCCGGATCATATGGGTACGGAGGTTATGGATATGGTTCTGCCGGTTTATCTAGACCCGCTACTTCTACTGTATCCATCAAGAAATACTCAGGACCTGCAGTGCCCTATTCTACAGGATTTGGAGGATACGGAGGATATGGCTCGGGTTCCAACGGATACGGTTATGGTGGTCTTGGTAGTTATGGTGGTTACGGCGGTATTGCAGGTTACGGAAACACTGGTTTGGCCGGAGCTGCTGTTTCTTCTGTATCCATCAAGAAATATTTAGGGCCTGATGTACCCTACTCCTCAGGATTTGGTAGACACGGAGCCTACGACGCGCTTGGACAAGGATACGGCAGTTCTGGATATGCTGCTCGCGGTTATGGAAACAAGTGGTAAAGTACGAAAGCCTAAGATCGATTTATACTAATTTGAAATAAATTATTTAATTTGTAACCAACTACCACTTATTTTTATTTCTAAAGATACCTTTGTAGAAAAATAAATCTTTAGAAATTAAGGTAATTTAACTTACCCTAATCAATGTTTTACGCTAATGCTTTTAGAAGGTAAAGGTTAATGAGAAAGCAGTGACCTGCATCTAGTTTATAAGGCACACTGCGAATAGTAAACCACAAAAATAAAAGGGATTGCTTAAGCTCCCACAAAAGTCGTCACATGCAAGAACTACTTTCCACTAATAATATCTGTGTTGTAACTATTCGAAATGTCAGAAATTAAGTCGTTGTAAAAACAAACACAAACTTTCATTTAGTAAACTTCAAAACCATATTATCGATCTTCGCATATGTAAACACAATTTAAACTTAATAGTTACATCAATTCTAATAAGTACTTTTCAACAAGATTAAAATTAATAATCAACATCAAAGGATACATTGGTTATATTACTCACCATTAATAGCGGAAATAATGTCTGATGAAGGGCGAAATTTAAATACGCTCCGAATATTTACCGTGCGACTAACTATGACCTACTAATGTTATTATTATTATACATATATATGTATAACCCAGCCCAGGCGTCTTCAAAATATGCTGGTATCGGGAACAATCGAGCATTTCTTAAAATCGCATTTAAAAGCACACTTCAATTTTTTGTAAAATAAAAAAAATAATAGTGGCGGATAGCAGCTGTTACATATCGAGCTCGAGCAGGTAAAGTTAACTTAATCACGCATATAATAGCAAAGAAAACATCATGCATAAATAACAGTTATCTTTAATCAGATAAGGATAAAAAGTAAATTAAGCAATATTACACTATCGGAAGATCATTTTCCGATTTCTACCAGGATTTCCTTGTACTTTGTGTAACTTCCATAAACCTTTTGGATTAATGAGCCGCATTCTGTTCGGTACGATGTTTTGGGCGGTGGATCTCCTTGACATTGAAATGAGATCGCCCGCGGCAGTTCATGAATCGGACTCAGTTATTTCGATGCTGATACCTGTTTGTCAACGGTGATATAAAAGCATACGCATGTGCTTCGAAAATTAATCCATCAGAGCAACTCACTACTCAAACATGTACACCAAGGTACGAAATGAAATTGTGACTTTTTTATTCATCTATGTATCTAATAATAGTCAGAAAATACTAAAGAAAACAATATTACTATCTATTTTTTGATCAAGTTGTAAAGTTTTTATCTGTGCTATACTTCCGATCCATGTGATATTGACTTAATATTATTTCAGGTCGTCATCTTCATGTGCGCGGCGGGCATTGCCTCCGCTGGCAACTTGCTCCATGCTCCCATCGCTTACAGCGCCGCTCCGGCCGTGTCCTCGGTCTCATACTCGACCCACGCTGCACCGATCACCTACGCCGCCGCACCCGCTGTAACCACATACGCCGCCTCCCCAGTCATCGCTAAGACCTTAGCCCCATCCGTCTCCTACCAATCTATTTCAACCCACTCATCCCCGGCTCTCTACGCTAAAACAATCGCAACTCCCGCCGTTGCCACTTACGCCGCTCCTGTCCTTTCAAAGACCATCTCTCCAGCGGTATCCTACTCATCAGTGGCACACAGCCCTGTGTACGCTACCAGCCCATTGGTTGCCAAAACTTACGCTGCACCTGTTATCGCTAAATCCTACTCGCCTGCCGTATCTTACTCCTCGGTGTCCTCTCACTCTTCTCCAGTCGCGTACTCCGCTCCTTTGTTGACCAAGACGATTGCGGCCCCAGCTGTTGCAACTTACGCTGCCGCCCCTGCCTACTCTGCATACTCTACGGTTCCCGCTCTGAAGACCGCCGTCACTTACTCTGCTGCGCCCGCCGTCTCGCACGTCACCTACACAGGTCTCGGCGCTAGCTACGGCTGGTAAACTACCAAAAAATATGTTACTTATTTATTGAACAAATCCGAAAATGATGTTTTATAGCGAATATTGTTTTTATGTACTGCAATAAAAGTATTAAAATCAATTTAGTTTTTACCTTTTTATACCGTGTCTTTCCGGTTGGGCTGATGGGATTTTTGACCACTTGGCTCATTGAATGCATAGAATCTAAATCTATTGGACCAATAAGTTTATTAGTCTATAAACTTAAAAGGCCCAACGGGAAACCCCATTTATCTCTTATCCCTTTTTTCCAATCAATTGTATAAAACACTACGATTAAATAACATACACATTATAGATATTGTTGTTACAAGAACAGACTCGTAAACAGAAACATAGAGCACTTCATGTCTGGTACTCGTTCTTAAAGAGTGGTGAAAACAAGTTGGCCTATTGTTAAAGACTCAATATCTTATACATATTTATGTTTCGTAATGCATACTGTTTTGTTCGCCTCCGGGTGCGATTAAAATATTTGATATGAAGACATCGATTGTGAATGCAGTGTCATATACGAGGTAATTTGCTCTTTGTGTATATACTATAGCACATGAGCGATGAGATGTTTAATGTTACAAGTTACTAAAACAAACTAATTAAAAACGGTTAATTACTTCACAAAAGTTTAAACAATTCAGTTACAAATAAAATAGTTGATGGAATTTACAATTAAATTCATAACTTAAATTTTCTAAGAAAAAATGATTTCCAATAAAATGTGTATACATGTAAATGGACAATGCATGAATCGGTTCAAAATTTTACTGCTATACAATGACATGGTCTCCATCATCATTGTCAGCCTGGATTCGCACACTGCTGAACGTAGGCCTCCCCCATCGACATGACATTCTTACTGGTTAGTTCTACTGTGTCATTCTTAGTGGTATTGTTTAAAAATATTTTAATATGGCTTATTTCATTTATTTTTAAAACTAATTCTATGATATAACGTTTTTTGTTTTAAATTAATATTTCATCGTTTGGCAAATGCATCCTAAAGCTATTTTTCACTTGATTCAATGGTTTTGTATTTGATAACGCTACTGTTGAATAGTAGTACGTAAGACTAATTTTATATTTTTTTTTAAATATCGCCGTCAAAAAAAAAACAAAATAAAATAAAAATATTAAATAAATGATAAAATGCTTAATAAGAATATTACAATTATTCCTCTACAATATTGACTTTCTTCCTTTTAGGTAACGAGCTTTTAACTATTTTGATAATTTAAGCAGGGAAATGAGCAAGCAGTAATTTGAACTTGCTAATGTAGCCAAGTAGTGAAGTGACCTTGCCATAGACATCCGATAACCATCAACTCTTATCTTTAATAAGATGCTATTATATAATATAGAAATTGAACCTAAATGTAATCTACCAAAAGCTTTATTACTGAATGTCAATAGAAGATGTAAATAGGTCTGGAAGAAAGTAGCTACCATGGATTTTTTTTTTAATATCATATAGTGGCAAACGAGCCAGCGGCCACCTGAAATCGCTGAAATAGCGAAGTGACCGTTGCCCACAGATATACACAATTGCATATGCGTTGCCTACATTTAATCGACTGAAAAGGGTATGCACAGAAAGAATGTATTTTCCTTTCCCATGCATCCTCTCACCCAGAAAGTCCACTTCCACTTCCCATCCTTTCTTTATAAGAAAAAGGATGGGAAGGGAAAGAGGACTAAATTAGGCCTCCGGGACGCACACTCTTCAGACGAAACGCGGAATTGCTTCCACTACCCCTTTTTCCCTGGAAATTTTTGCTTTTATTGAATTTTTTTATAACTTTTAATAATTTAAAATGTAAGTTAATTGTTACACAGTAAACCGTAGGAAATAAAAAAAATATATATGAGCAAATATTTTATTTCAATAATAAATTACAAACATTATTTACATTTTCATCATATTAAAATTCCCCACATAAAAAATAATTTGCCGTGGAATTTCGTTTTCACCAACCGTAGTTTACACCAAGACCCGAGTAAGTGACGTGGGAGACCGCGGGCGCAGCAGAATAAGTCACTGCTGTCTTGACCGGAACGGAAGAATATGCAGAGTATGCTGGTGCAGCAGCATAGGACAAGGGAGCGGAGTGTGCAGCCACAGAAGAATAGGAGACAGGAGAGTTTGTCTTACTTACAATAGGAGCGTTGTAAGTGGAGATAGCCGGAGATGCGTAAGAGTATGTAAGAGGAGTGGAATGGGAAGCGATAGACTGGTAGGAGACTGATGGAGCAGAGTATGCTACCGTCTTTGCGATTGGCGCAGAGTATGCGACAGCTGGGCTGGCGTATGCAACCGGAGCCGCGTGTGATGTGTAAGACACGTGGGATACGGATGGCGCCGCGCTGTAAGCCACAGGTGCGGCATGCAGAAGGTTTCCAGCAGACGCGATGCCAGCGGCGCACAGGAAAAGTAAAACCTAGAAACAAAAACTAAATTAAGTCACAGATTTCTTGAAGATACAAAGTATTCCTTACTCAATCACCATTTGCTTGTTACGTATCATATTACATCCTAAACAAAAGAAAGTGAAACTGATTCCAAAATGTAAAATGAATTTAACACCATCCGTCAATGAGAAGTTTCTTTCCAACAATAACCTGCTTTAAATAACTGTCTTTTGTAAATGGTATAGCCGAAAAGAAATGTTGATAATAAAGAAATAGCCCTTGGATATTACAATCAGCGAGAAGGGCGGAGAACGTACTATCATATTATGATTTTTTTGTCTTATTGTCGATTAACATATTACTATACCTTGGTGTACATGTTGATGCTGTGTGTTTCAATGTTTGAATGTATACAAATAAACTGACAAGCACTTTTATACTCCATACCCAAACTGGTATCAAATCATCGAATAGCATTTTTCCATTGGTGAGTGAAGTTGCAAAATGGTCCGTATTCCGATGACATAAGACTACATGGGTGAGATAATTATCTCATTTCTCACATCAACTGTCGTCTGTCCAAATGTAACAATGTCACGGCGACCCCCTACTCCGTGTAACACAATTATTAAATGTCAGAACATATCGCCATTAATTTTTCATACTGATAACTCAATGTCAAAATAATGAAATATTTAATAGGAAACAAGTAACGTACTAGGACCTCGAATGAGTTAAAGCAATGCGTCAACCTTGTTTTTTCTTTCGTAGGGGAATGCTTTAGGCATACTCAGTGCCTCGGGGAAGGCACGGTAGTTATGTGGGATTCTCTCCCCGTATGGGAGCATACCCACTAAACCCCCCTGTTCCCTCATAGCCATAATGTGGGACGGCACTGGATCGTGTTAACTTGCCACCGTAACGCCCCACTGACCAGCGAGGGCATAGGGCTCCTCAGTGCTCCCCCAATGGGGCGCTGCACCCGTAGCCGCTCCTCAAAGACGACACCGTGCAATGCAGGTTCGGGATTCACCGCCCTCCCCCGCTGGTGCCGCCTAGGGTTTGATAGAGACCCATCTCGTGGGATGCGTCAACCTCCCTGAAAGTGCGCTTATACATTAAAGCCATGAATGTCCATATAGCAATTATCTTTCTTTTTTTTTTGCAAATATACAGGAAAGAAAAAAACTTTTTTTCATATTGAGTGATGATGTAAATAACATTTCGTTGAACATTTTAACACTATAAAGTTAAAAGTATTTTAAAGTTAATTCTTTCTTTAAGCAATTCAACTTTTTGGTGATTTCAATTGGATTTTAGCACGTTAGTCAAATCTTTTCAAATAAACAAAAATAGTCGAGTAGCAAGCTAATAGTAGAAACTGAAAAAAGACACGCACGAAAGTAGTGATCTTGAAGTTATAGTAGGGAAAACTATTGAAAAATGTCAATAAATCTTACATTTTCTGTACATTTTAATTGTATCCTATCTATTGAATTTTCATGCCTGTAGTTTGACCAATCCTGAACAAAGTGCAAATATAATTATTCTATGAGTCAATCAAGCGATAACAATATAAATAAATCATTCACACCCCAAGGGATAAGAACAAGAAATTTATATTTGATATACATACTCATACATTTCCACCGATACCTTATACATCTAATATTTATTAATTAATACGTCATACATTTGACTAAGTACTTAGATATAATTATTTTGTGTATAAAAAGTATTTTCTTAATTTGTATAATTCCCGAGGGGGTTGACAACAATTGTCAGGCGGCCGTAAAAATCAAGCCATAAATTTCAATATTTCTTATTTACACTCCTACGAAACTTTGTCCGGTATTTAGACGACCCAATCACACAACCGAAACGAAACGAACAACCTCAAAAGCGCACATAATCTCCGAAAAAGAAACCGAAAAAATCACAACATGCAAGGAGTATATGTGTAGCAAGAAAAACATATCAATATCGTGATCTAATTAATCAACAGCGCCATCTGTTGTTGAGTGGCGAAAACGTCACCAACATTTTGAAACTATGCGCAGAACCTCGTGAGTGTGGGATAAGGCCAGGGAGATCATGACATATTTTTGGCATACATCTACTTTGGCACTAAAATCTACATTTAAATTAGTTTAGTTATTATTTTATCGTCAGATTAATGATTTGATGAAAGTAAGGGTTGGTACTGTTGGTATTTTAGAATTAAGATTTTTACAATCTTATAAAATGGAAATCCTTAGTAGTGAAAGAAGAATTTGTATGTTCGCTTTTGTAAATTTCTTTTGCTGATAATGAATCCTTAAGGCTGATTATAATGAAATCAACATATGTGTGAAAACTAGAATTTTTTTTTAAAATATAATATAGGCGTTGCTAAAAATAAGTTTTATAAAATGTATTTTTAAGAAACGCCTTTGCCATGTCCTTCCCTGTATACACTAGTTCATAAACTCAGATGTCGTCTACAGATTCAAAGATTTCGGACCAAATTGTATACGACTAAAGTTCCGGCCAAGTCGCTTTTACAGTTCACAATTTTAAAGTCTCAAATTTGCTGCTACTCTCTGTGTCTATAAATTTTAAAAGTGCTAAGCTAAGATATGGAAATTACACAACACCAGGATTCGAAGTGTAAAAACTTCGATATTTATGTTTTGTATTTTTCTTAAGGAATATTAAAACTCCCCAAAGATCTTTTTATGTATATATTATGCTTACAATAAAAAATTCAATATATTGTTTAAATTGTTTATTTTCAATTTTGTTTCTTAACATTATATACAAAAATAAAAACAATTTTTTCAATGTACAAAACTTAAGCACTACATTTTTACCAACCATAGGTGGCGCCCAAACCAGAGTAAGAGACGTGAGATACAGCAGGCGCAGCAGAGTATGTAACAGCACCCTTGATGGCAGGAACAGCAGAATATGTGGAGTAGGCGGGTCCAGCAGCATAGCTCAAAGGAGCAGAGTGACTAGCTACTGAAGAGTATGATAGAGCAGGAGATAGAGTTTTAGCTACAATAGGAGAATGGTAAGTTGAGATCGCCGGCGACGCGTAAGTTGAGTATGCAGGAGAAGCGTAAGACAGAGGGGAGGCGTGTGACACCGTCTGATAAACCGCTGGGCCTGAAGAGTAAATCGGAGAAATAGATTTAGTTACAACTGGTGCGGCGTAGGTAGCGATCGGAGAAGAGTGGGTGGAGTAAGATTGGTAAGAGACGGATGGAGCGAGCGTCTTGGTAACCACGGGTGCGCTGTAGGTCGTCAATCCGGGGGCAGCGTAGGTGGCAACCGGGCTTGTCGAGTACGACACGTGAGACACGGCGGGTGCTGCGCTGTACGCCACGGGAGCAGCAGCGTGAAGTAAGTTGCCGGCGGAGGCGATGCCCGCAGCGCACATAAGTACTACTACCTGTAAAACAAAGAAAAACTTAATTTAAATTCTAGTAAACATGTTTTATCAGATGTTTGAATTGAAGATTGAAAACCAAAATTCTTATGTTTTTTATGCGCGGGCACAATTATTTTTTCACATAATATTGAAACGAAACACTGATGTAAGTAAACTAATAATAGAATTTTTCACAAGATCGGTATCTTTGCCTACAAAATTAACTAACGAAATTTTTAAGATATCGTCTAAAATATTTTTGAGGATAATAATACCTTGGTATACATGTTTGTTCGTGTTATGATGACAGTATGACTACAAAAGTTCTCGCATCCACTTTTATACCATCATGTACAAACTGGTACCGAATCTTCGAAGCGAATTTGTGCAATACATCCTACGTAGAACAGTTTTTGCAAAAAGATAATTATTGCAAAGACATAAGAGCTATTATGCCGTACCAATTTGTGTTAGTCATACAGGTCGGGCCAAATGTAACAATGTCATGGTGAGACTACACCCAACTGCAATGCTAATTATTGCCAGAAGGCATGAACTGTTTCTTAAAATTTTGTTTACGCATTGCTAAAACAAGCTGTCATACAAACGTCCTTTCATCAGTTTGGTTGTGGAAAAATATTTTCTTAATTAACCCATAAATATGTCGTATCTTAATATAATAAAAATAATACATTAATATAATAACAATTTTTATTTTAATGTGTATCAAAATTGAAGTATGTACCGGAGTACCATAGTAACCGTATAATTGTACGTTATAGTTAATTCTGGAGAATTCTTATTTCTAATTTTTACTCAGTCAAAAGATTGGATTTTATTGTACAGAAAATATAATTGATTCATTTGTGTATTATTGTGATATAATACTTAAAAGTTACCTAATTTATAAACTAATCCCATCACTGTTAGACAACCTTTCAACTTAAATAGCCTTAATCCTAATAAATTAGTGACATTAATGATTATACACAATATGCAAGAGATCTCGTCTCAGACAAACTGGCGGCACATTGAACTTCTTTTGAGCAATAATTTTACTAAACATTGGAAATTCGACTGTATTCACTTGTGTTAAGGATTGTTTACGCTTGTATCTGTTTTCATTTCGACATTAAATGCTACACATATCACAACAATTAATAAATGTCAATTGACAAAATCTTTATCCTAAAAACAATATGCCTTGAGGCTTGATACTTGTTATTTAGTTTTGGCTCGACATTATTACACAGAGTGGTTTGTTGCCTGTCATGTTTTTAAACTACTGTAAACAAATTTTATCATCGCTCTTCTATAAACTTCCCAGTACTTCAGTACTTCAGCAGTGAAAACCTACGGTAAATTCATTGTTCCTAATTCATTCTGGTCATAGATTAAATTCCGACAACTTCTTGTTCATATAACTTTAACTTAAATGCCCTGTGCCACAACTAAAAGTTTTCATACGCTTTTATACGAGTAGCAATCATGAGAGCTATGCTTTATAACGTTTTTTGGAATTAAAGGAGTAAATGTTTTTGCAAAAGTATTTTCATATTAAATCATAGTATATTATACTTCAAGATTGTGATAATAACTTTATAAATACATAACTAACCAGTATACGTAAACATTAAAATTAAAAACATTTACATTTTAATATCCACTTTTGTTCAGATTACTTAAAACATTTGTTTTACACTTTAAAATTATTACACTTTTTGCATTAAATATATTTTAGAAACATTATTTTGCCATTAATCAAAAACTTGCATTATCACGCAATATCCACTAATGACTCATCCCGATATATCATTAACAACGTATGACAATATTTATAATGATCCCAGCGCCCTCTGTCGTCACTTCACTGTTCTTTCAAACATTCATATGTGTACTAAAGAATATATGCATATAACGTTTCACATTCCTTTTGATTTTTGCATTTTAAGCATAGGTATTTACTTTTATTTCAATATATATAACTGTTCATTTAAAATATATCATTTTTTAGTAGTCTTTTCGGCATATTTCTAAAAAAGCTCTTTGTTCAGTCCCACATCTTTTCCTTACAGTCCTCGATCATTGTGAACACTCTAAAATACTCATGTTTAAAGAGATTCGTAGACAATTCTAGCCGTACATTTTGGAGGTATCTTAATGAATGTCAAAAAGAAACTTTTGAACTACATTTCCTAGAAACGATTTACGCGGCGCAAAGCTTTTCAGTTTGTAAGGAAGCTTTAAAACTAGATCAGAAAAGCTTTACAGTTTTTAGATTAGCCTTCATGTGAAAGAAGTACAGTTTTTTTATTTTATTTATAATATGGAACTAAGTGATATTAAATTAAATTTGATATTTACGTATTTTTAAAAGTTTTTTAAAAATGTCTTGCTGTACCTACATAAAAGTAAAACATAACAGTTATTCATTTAAGATATAACTCATTAACCTGCCTAATAATTGACACTTTCACACAAGTAAAACTTTGTGAAAGAAGTTACTACGAGTGTTACTGATAAAAAAAATTTGCCCCTGTCCAAAAATATAGCAATTTTTACTGATGTAACTTTGTTAATAAATTCAAACTGCATTTGTGTTTATTCTAAAGGTGAAATGATTAAATATGTCATTCCATTCATACTTTTCAATCCTTTTCGAATATCAATATTGTATTTTCAGTAGCATTAATCCAATTTGTCGCAACAAAAATCAATATGTTAGATATTAAAATTCATAGTTATAGTTTCTGTTTGGCGAACTGGGTTGCAACATATGTATGAACATTAAATCCCTTTACAAACAGCTTCAAAGGCAACCTTTATATGAATAAAAAAACACATGTTATATTTCTGATAAGTCAATTGATTTAATTTTTCCTTAATAATAATTTAAAATAACAAAAACAATTTTTCATATGTTAATTAAAAAATTAACGATCGCTTTGGTTGTTTACCATCCGTGGTTGTAGGCAACCGGTGCGGCAGCGGTGTAGTATGACTTGACGGCGGTATACGCAGGCGCAGCACTATAGGCCACGGGAGCGGCAATCGACGAATAGGTTACAGCTGGTGCGATAGTCTTGGAAATCAATGGTGCACTAGCGTATGTGGCAACCGGGGAAGCGTATGCCTTAGTTACTAATGGAGCGGAAGCATACGCTACGGGAGCGGCGTGTGACGCGATAGACGTGTAAGAAACGGCGGGAGCCGGTGCAGCATAGGCAGCGAGGGCGGGAGCCGCGACCGCTTTAGTGACCAGAGGAGCGGCAGCATAAGAGGCCACGGGAGCGGCGTGGTACGCAGAGATAGCTGGGGCTGCATATGAAACAGCTGGGGCGGCGTACGTGCGAGCAACAACTGGCGCTGCGGCGGCGTATGTGGAGGCGGCGTACGCCACCGGGGATGACTGTCTAGTGACGGTTTGGTAGGACACCGCCGAGCCTCCGGTATAGGTGGAGTATGCGGGTGCAGCGTACGCCTTAGTGACTATAGGTGCGGCAGCCGCGTAAGTGCTGGAAACGACGGGGGCAGCCGCGGCGTAAGTGGCAACAGGAGCGGATAGTGTTTGGTAAGAGACCGAAGGCGCGGCTGCGTATGTCGCGTAAGCTGGAGCGGCAGCGATCGTCTTTGTGACCACGGGAGCTGCGGCGTAGGTAGCGACAGCTGGTGCGGCGTACGATGCCAGCGCGGGCCCGGCGCTGTACGCAGCTACCGAAAGGGGGGCGCCTCCATGCAGGAGGTTCCCGGCGGATGCGATGCCCGCTACGCACAGAAGCAACGCTACCTGAAAGAGATATTTAACCAATTAAAAAATTGATCACTTATTTGAAACCACAATTCACACATGATGAAATCCGTACCGTAGTGTACATGTTTAGACTGTGTTTTGATAACAGAATGCCTACTAGAGCAATTGCATTCACTTTTATACAACGCCAGAAAACTGGTATCGAATCCTCAAAGTTACCTGACGCAATATACTGCAACAGATTGGTTCATTGCAAAATGGTGTTTATGATATTAATTGAGAGATTATTTTATCTAATCCGTCGTTTCTATTCAGCAGCTCCTGCATTTGCAACTGTAACAATGTCATGGTGGCACTCCACCCAGTTTATGCGCCCGAATTAATAAATGTCAAGCGGCAATAGTCCACTTCTATACATGGACTGTGTAGCCGTATAGTATCATACATTATGATAATAATTAATCGAACTAGCAGCAAAGCATACATATTTTTAGATTTATAGGCCAGGCCAGGTAGACTATATCAAATTATTATAAATAAGCGATGGGCTATACACAGTCAAAGTCATAATCAGCCAATTGTTTTGACTACAAACTATATTTGAGAATACAACTAAGGCTAAATTCCCTAACGGCTTACTACTCTTTTTTGAACGATATTGAAGTGTTAGAACGCTACGGAAATACTATAATACCATCAAAACAGACCATCATTCTAATTGCATCTTCAATACATAGTGTATGACCGTCCTTTAACAAATTGATTTGATTTCATCATCATCATCAGCTCACTATAGGTCCCCACCGAGGGGCTCGGAGCCTACCCTAAGTTAAGAGTGACTGGAGTGATTTGATTTACTTGAAGACAATTTATACATTTCTTACTGTTTTATTTCCATCTTTTTGGAATTACTACGTTTGTTACATAATTGCATCATAGCATTGCGAACTAAATACCTTTATGAAAGGGCGCCGACTGCAACCGCAGCCCGTAAATATATTGCAACTGAATCGTTTAAAAACAACTCATGAACTGAACGCATATATATGAGGCCACATGTGTAAATTTCTTAGTTTAAAACTGTCTCAGACACATTCGAGACCTGGACGAATGAAGTATTAAGAATAACACTAACAATGTTTCGTATAAAATTGCTATTAAGTAGAGCACGATTTATACACCGACATAGAGTTCTTTGACGAAAAATATTGATTTAATATTACAATAAACACATATTACAATGATTGATGATGATTATTAAAAAAATGCTCCTTAGGTTAATTATATCATATATATAATAATTATATCAAAATGAACATTTATAACGTACTAGTAGATGACTGCGAAACCGCGCGGAACTAATAAAAACATGATTGGGTAGCCCATGTGTTTTTCCAGAATATTTTATCAAATTTCATCGAGATCCGTTCAGCCGTTCTAAAGATTCCTTCAAACAATAGATCCACCCATCCATCCAACTAAACATTCGCATTTATAATGTTATTAAGATTATTTACATTCTTTTATTCATTTACACTAGTATATTTTTTTTCATGTAAAAGCCAACTTCTTATTTGATAAAGTAGAATGAAGGACCAATATTATTGTGTCTTGTTTAGAATTCATGATCTGGTTTCATAAATTCTGAAGTTATAATATTGAAAGCAATTTTAAGATCATTTGTGTAATTGCACTTCCTTCTTGATCTACAACAAAGGCACGATTGTAGAGAGCAAAAGGCGTAGGCCCGAAGCGACGGAATCGGGCCGCGACAGATGCTACCCATGTCAAATAATTGCTCAATTCATAAAGCAAATGACTGAGCCAATTAAAGCTATTCTAGTGCGGAAATTGGCATTATATTTCTCTATTGATCGTCCCTTTACGCCCACGAATATGGAAATATAGTTGAACAGGCACAATACAGTAGTAGTAGAACAAAAGAAAACCGACGCGAAAAACAATTTATCAATGACTCGTATCTTTAATAGATGAGTAATAAAAAAATGTTACCAACATTAAAATCACGCAAAATTTAGGAGTTGCATTGTTTGTATCCTTAATAGGTTTAGATTTTTTAAGGACATATATAAATATATAAAATAAATCTTTTTAAATCAATTCCTTCCTTATTAATTATTTCCTATTTAATTTCTGTTAGAATTTGATGATAGTAATATTCTGCTAGTCAAACCCTTTCATTTGATACCCATGCTGACATGAAAGTTAAAAATATGTTATTATATATACAGTGAAGTATGTACACTGTACAGTGAAGTGTCCTTATTTGGCATTCCATTACAAGCAGTTTTCAAATTCGCGCATCTGAAAATTGTGACCAATTCCCGCTTTAACGGCAACATATTTGGCTATTGGCGGTTTCTGACAGCATATTCTTTCTAAATTATTATGGCTTCTACTATTTACTGCTTGTACGTGTTGAGGTGACTTTTACAACAGTTGGCTTTTGCCAATTTCTAAATATAGTAGTTGTGCTCTTTAATAATAGCAACCTTTTTTTAGTTGCTATTTATTAAGCATAATGAAACCTGGTATAATATAAAAACCTGGTAACTGACTATCAGCTAATTATGAATATATTTAATTTCATATATACAGTTTCATATATAAATTATAATACTATTACACATTCTTGTTTTTCTTTATCGCGGCACTTTAATGTTTATCACGCGTATTTTATTGTGTATCATTTTTGCAACTTCCTTGCTCCTTCAATTTTGTTTTAATTGGTTGCAAATCTATACCTAATTATTTGAACTTACGAGACTTTATTGCCTAGAAGGATCATGTTATCAAATGTGTAATATACTAAAGAAACAGGTAAAAAGATACAAATAAAAGAGTTGAGGTATCATTATTTTGGTTTATTTCTCATTGTCTATTTTCATTTAATACAATCAGTCTATTTACAGATTAGAGGAATGGATTCAGTTTACCAACCATAGTTAGCACCGTGAGCGCTGTAGGAGACGTGGGAGAGGGCGGGAGCGGCAGAGTACGCGATGGAGGAGCGGAGCACCGGGGCGGCCGCGGCGTAGGTGGAGTAGGCAGGGCCGGCGGCGTAGGAGGAGTAGGCAGGGCCTGCGGCGTAGGTGGAGTACGCGGGAGACGCGTACGCAGAGATAGCGGGAGCGTAGGCCCTAGCGACGACGGGGGTGCCGTGCGCGGTCTGGGTGCTGTAGGAGGAGTAGGAGGTGGCGGCGGGTGCGGCGATGGTGCGGGTGGCATAAGCCGCCACAGCTGGCGCGGCGTAAGCGGCCACTGCGGGAGCAGTGTAGGCGCGGGCGGCGTATGCGGCCACAGCTGGGGCGGCAATGGTGCGCGCGGCGTAGGTGGCCACAGCTGGAGCGGCGATGGTGCGGGTGGCGTAGGTGGCCACAGCTGGAGCGGCGATGGTGCGGGTGGCGTAAGTCGCTACGGCGGGGGCAGCGGCGTAGCTCGCGATGGGAGCTCCGTGCGACGTCTGAGTGGAGTACGATGACACGGAGGCGACGGCAGGAGTGATGGTCCTGCTAACGACGGGAGCCGCGTAGGATGTGGCGATAGCGGGAGCAGCCGCGTAGGAGGTTGCGATGGCCGGGGCGGCGGCATAGGTGGCTATGGGAGCGCCGTGCGAGGTCTGAGTAGAGTAAGAAGAAACAGAGGAGACAGCAGGAGTGATGGTCCTGCTCACGACGGGAGCAGCATACGAGGTGGCGATGGCGGGAGCAGCCGCATAGGAGGTAGCGATGGCCGGGGCGGCGGCATATGTGGCGATGGGAGCGCCGTGCGAGGTTTGAGTAGAGTAGGAGGAGACGGCGGAGACAGCAGGAGTGATGGTCCTGCTCACGACAGGAGCTGCGTACGAGGTGGCGATGGCTGGAGCGGCGGCGTAGGTGGCGATGGGCGCGGCGTGTGCGGTCTGGGTGGAGTACGAAGACACAGAAGAGATGGCGGGAGCAGCAATCGAGTGGCTGCTATACGCCACGGGGGCGACTCCCAAAAGTCCGCTAGCGCGAACCGCACTTATAGCGCACAGAGCGACGACAATCTAAAAATATGAAAAATGTTTATTTAAAACAAGTTTGTCAGAATTCTACATGTATAACGGTAACATTTTCAAGAAAATTATTTTTTTAGGACATTTTTTTAACTTTGTATATTTGTAATAATCCACGGTATTTCAGTTAACAATTAATGCACTTCATATATTAAACTTAACAAATCTCTTAAATGAACGCACCTTAGCGAACATGTTGATGCTGTTTGATGGTGGCAACTGAATAATTTAGCAAGGCGTGCTCCGGTTTTTATACTGCTCCAATATGTTCATTTCACTTTCATTGTCAACGAACTTACATTTTACAAAGAGGGTCAAAACAAGATCGAAAAGGTTCTTTATTATGAAATAATTAAAAATTACTTTTCTTTTATAAAAAAAAAAATTAAATAGTTTAAATTAAAAAAGGGACAATTTTTTCTATGGAATGTACATAGGATAACCAGGCAAAAAATAAACATCGATGTGCTCCTTAGAATCTCTAGATTACGTTGATAATCTAAATTAATGTTTTCTAAAAATTGGACAAGCCATATCTAAATATGTGCAAAGTTTATAATTTCATTTGCATTTAGACTTTACAATAAATAATGACTATAACTATTTTTTTTATTTTATTATTAAACACTACTATAGGGTATGAGGACAAAGAAATGATGACCTTGTGATTTAAACCACAAGTCGACAATCATAAGCAACCTTTGTTGACGCTATCCCATGTCAATTCGATTCAACTATTCGATGGTAAGTAATATTTGAACACATTAGCTAAATATGAATAGTTTCTCTATCAAAGGTAATGTATAGTAGTAACAATTCTTTTAAACATTTATCCGGGATGATAAATTGTTTCTCTACACGTCAGTGCATGTGCATAGTTTTAGTCAATAAAAGGTTTACCTTGATTAATTATTATTAAGGAATTGCGCAAAATATCATACGCTCACTTCGTGCCAATTCGACGACATTAAAATGTTTAATATCAATTACTTCTAGATAACATTTAAATGTTTTATTATTTTATTTTTATAGTACAAGGCGTTGGGGGGATCATCTAAAAAGATTATAGGTTTATTAAAATAACGGTTATTTAAATAAATTCTATTTTTATCTATAGAACCGAAAATGTATACAATAGAATATAATGAACTTAATATAAAAATAGTCGTCAGTCAAAATAATTGTATGCTGAATTCCTTTTTATTGTAATTGTCACGATAATATGTATCATATTCCCCATACTTATTAAAAAAAGACCTCCTTCTTACTTCTATGCTTCTCCCCACACCTATTGAACATTATAATGAGATGAAAACATTTTTACTCTTTTTTATTTTGTAATGAAATTCCACTGCCGTGACATTGATACGAGCGATCGCAAGCAACTCCGGTCGCGCGAAATTAAAAATAATAATAATAAGTAGTAGCCTATTTGTTCTTCCAGACTATGTTCTATATGTATGCCAAATTTCATTGAGATCCGTTTAGCCGTCTTGGAGATACCTTCAAACAAACATCCATGCATCCATCTATCCATCTAAACATTCGCATTAATAATAATAGTAAGATTTATTGTTGTCTCAATTTTTTTGTAGAGAATGAGAGGGATGAAAATGTTAATTTACACGCGTGCTTCGAGCATCGAAACCTACAGACATATTTACTTGAAAGTCTACATCATCCTCACCTAATACAAAACACAAAGTTACATTTCTGTAATTCTCAAAATAAAGTTCATCATTCTACACTGCTACTAATCTGTTGGTACAGCGACCTATAGTGGATCTTGGCAGCAGAGAACGTCAACATCGCCTGCCCTGCACTGTCTCCTGCCAGTCAATTGTTTGCAGATGTTGCAGGTCCAGGTACACGGAGGCTCTGAAGCGGTATCTTTTGCTGCTTCAATCTTTATCCATCATCGCATGGTAGCAGAGTATCTGGGCTTGCAAAGCCCAAATCTCACAATTGCTGATTATGTTTTAAAATCCGAACAAAAAAATCAGGCTGCCAATAACAGACATATTTCTTCATAGCCATAATCTCTTTACCAAAGTTCTTTTGTTAATTTAATGCCGCTTCAAATCGCTTAATCCTCCCTCTTCTAACATACTCTCGAAAAAATTGGCGGCATTGTAGGTCCATCTCGTATATAAGTAAATGATTATGTTATAAACAACTCGGCATTTAAAGATGTCATGATTGTTAAAATTAAATAAGTTTTATAATTTTTACATTCCTTCTATTACTTTTAATGTACGACTTCTTTTACAATCCGTTTTGTGACAATGTATTTATTGTCTTCCGCGATTTACAACATTTTGTTTAATTTTTTTTTCCAAATTTTATGTGCAACATTTTTAGTGGCCAGTCGGGCTTATTTATTAGTCTACATACTCCTTTGCTCGTATATAAGTGGAATACAATTGAATACTCAGTCAAACCAAATTGCATGTTAATTTTAATTTTATGATTAGAAATTAAATCAGCTTATTTGGTAATTATACTAGACTCAAAATGAGGGACCCTCGCAGTCGCAATTAAGGATGAAAAAGCAGTGGGTTTTAGTGATTAGGAATTTTACATAACCCTGACTTTCCATCAAAAGGCAGGGTGTCTTTTGAAGATATTGAAAAAGGCCTTTGTTAAGTCAATAATCTTGCTGCACACTTGGTAAATCAATGACACACTAGCTTTTAATGTCTTAGCGACTAGTTATACACTCTAACACGAAGTCATATGAATACGTACTAATATGTTTTAAAAAAGAGATATTTGTGACATACAGAACAAAGCAGTCGATTACTATATTTTCTTTTCATTTATTACGGCACCTGTACTCAATGATTTTAGATGAATTGATTCATGCGATTTTTATGAGTAGATGCATAGGTCATTTCGTGTAAGTACTTTAGTTTATATGTTTTATTGCTTTCTGTATTTATGTAGTTATAATGCAATTAAATATTTTTGTGCAATTTCTTATCAAGAATTAAATAGAAACAAGAAGTTTTTGTGTTGTAATCCGATCAGTAGGATATTAATGAAAAAAGGATGTAATGAAAATAATATATTTAATATGGCATTTCATATATTTTGTTTTTTTTTGCTATTTACAGATTAGAGCATTGGATTCAGTTTACCAACCATAGTTAGCACCGTGAGCGCCGTAGGAGACGTGGGAGAGGGCGGGAGCGGCAGAGTACGCGATGGAGGAGCGGAGCACCGGGGCGGCCGCGGCGTAGGTAGAGTAGGCAGGGCCGGCGGCGTAGGAGGAGTAGGCAGGGCCGGCGGCGTAGGTGGAGTACGCGGGAGACGCGTACGCAGAGATAGCGGGAGCGTAGGCCCTAGCGACGACGGGAGATCCGTGCGCGGTCTGGGTGCTGTAGGAGGAGTAGGAGGTGGCAGCGGGCGCGGCGATGGTGCGGGTGGCATAAGCCGCCACGGCTGGCGCGGCGTAAGCGGCGACGGCGGGAGCGGCGTACGCGCGGGCGGCGTACGCGGCGACAGCTGGGGCGGCGATGGTGCGGGTGGTGTAGGCGGCCACAGCTGGAGCGGCGATGGTGCGGGCGGCGTAGGTCGCTACGGCGGGGGCAGCGGCGTAGGTGGCGATGGGGGCTCCGTGCGAGGTCTGAGTGGAGTACGAAGACACGGAAGAGACGGCAGGAGTGATGGTCCTGCTAACGACGGGAGCCGCGTAAGAGGTGGCGATAGCGGGAGCAGCCGCGTAGGAGGTGGCGATGGCGGGCGCAGCCGCGTAGGAGGTGGCGATGGCGGGCGCAGCAGCGATGGCTGGGGCAGCGGCGTAGGTGGCGATGGGACCGCCGTGCGAGGTCTGAGTAGAGTAGGAAGAGACGGAGGAGACAGCAGGAGTGATGGTCCTGCTCACGACGGGAGCCGCGTATGAGGTGGCGATTGCCGGAGCGGCGGCGTAGGTGGCGATGGGCGCGGCGTGTGCTGTCTGGGTGGAGTACGAAGACACAGAAGAGATGGCGGGAGCAGCAATCGAGTGGCTGCTATACGCCACGGGGGCGACTCCCAACAGTCCGCTAGCGCGAACCGCGCTTATAGCGCACAGAGCGACGATAACCTGGGAATAAAGATTTTTTTTAATAATTTCACCTACAATTACAGATTTATTATAATTCATTCAAATATAACTTTGACTAATCAGTTTAACGCATGTTGTTGATTGGTTGTAATAAAAATAATTCACACCTTAGCGAACATGTTGGTGGTGTTTGATGGTGGCAACTGAATAATTTGAAAACGTGTGCTCCGGTTTTTATACGTCTGCAGACCACGGAGTCCGCTTCACTTTCATTGCCAAGGCGAGCGAGCTTTGCCCACAAAGCATACGTTCGTGAGTCAGTGATAGCCTTTCGATTTCATATTGTTCCGTTTGTTAGTACGAAGAGTTAGTGTCGAGCGCACGGACCTTGAGATTGTCCGGTTAAAGACTTATTTCTTTGCCATTAAAGTCAACAGGGTGGTTAAAATGTCAGTGCTGTTATTCAACAAGTAAAAGTGGAGTGCTTAATATAGTCTAGGTAATAAAACACGACGATTATTACACTCTGCTTTTTATTTGATATGAAATAATATGATGTAACTTCGTAGTGTATTGGTAAATTATCAAAATAAAATGTAAATAATGGAAACATAATAAAATAATACAATATACATTTAAGTACGTACACTATTTCTAGGCAATATGTACTTTGATGAACAGGATGTGATAGGGAGGCTGTTGATGTCCGAACATCCCTTAAAATTAGGCAACAAGAAGTTTAATTAATTCTTTCCCGTATAGGTTTAAATAAATATCATTTAAAATGTTAAAGGTCAAACTGGTATAAATTATTTTAACTGTGATTTTGCCTATAATTCGACCCGAGACTGTACCGGTTTGACATACGTCCGTCATATTATTAAAAAGGAAATGTCTTTAAAAACGAGTACTCATGTTTATAGCTTTAAGCATTGAACTTCCGTACTAACAGAATTACACGACATTTGGCTGTCGGTCCATTACCTTAGCATTTTCGTAGTAGGGTCCATTCATAAATAACTCAGTGTAACCATGAATATGACTCAGTTGAGAGATAAGATATATGCAAATAAAGTTTACATTTATCATAATAGATCTGTTCTAGAGATACGTAGTAACAAATATCTATCCATCCAGACTCGCATACATACTCTTAGTTAGAAGTTAAATTCACAGAAATTCGGATACTGAAGTAAACATAGAACAAGCCAATAATAATTTAGTTTATTGTCACTCAATGTACACAACTATATCTTACTAATATTATAAATGAGAATGTTTAGATGTTGGAAGATATCTCCAGAACAGCTGGATGGATCTCGTTGAAATTTGGCACAGATGTAGAGCATAGTCTGGAAGAACATATATGGTACTATTTAAGCTTTAATTCTAATTCCACGCAGACGAAATACTAGTAATCGCGGTCAACAGCTAGTATTTAAATATAATTATTACATTTTAAAAATGTTATATTTTGATGTAATATATCCTGTTAATTCACATAAGTGTGTAATAACAACGATTAATGTCACAAAATATAACTGGTCATATCAAGGACACTAGAAGTTGTTACTTATAATGTTTCCTTTTAATTATTACTGTTTGGCTCCTGTCCTACGCAACTATGTCAGAAATTTGGACGACCCGACAAACACCAGCGACATTAATAACAACTAAAGAACGCAAGACAACTAGCAAACGCAAACACCAAAACATTCACGATTTCATTATTAAATGTGTTTAAATTAATTTATCAAGTATGAAAATGTGAAATTTCGTATAACAGATAAATAATTGTGTAGACTAGACCGTGCAAAATTACTCACTACATAAGGCCGCGCAGTTTCGCAAGGTTGGGTTTAGAATAATGTTCCCAAATTGAATATTTCACGCCTACGTTTCAATATAATTCCTGGTCAACGTCAAATAGCGAGAAAGTAATAATACATAACCTCCTTCTTTTTGAAGTCGGCTAAAAAAGAAATTGCCATAATCTTATTTATTATCTAATATCATAAATGCGAATGTTTAGATGGATGGATGGATGGATGTTTGTTTGAATGTATCTCCAGAACTGCCAAACGGATCTTGATGAAATTTGGCATGCACATAGAAAATAATCCATAACACATAGGCTACAATTTTTATTTTTATTTCGCGCGGACGGAGTCGCGGGCGTCAGCTAGTACATGATAAAGATTCACTTTTACATAAATAATCTTGCCACCAACTTCAAATCATTAAAGACAATTGACGAATTATATAATTCAAATGATAAAATATCTGAACTTGTTTATTTTTATTACTTTCACGTAATGGACCTTGCAACAGTGATGACATAGTCACCAAAAACAGTATGCTTTTGTGTGGCAAAAACGATCACCATGACATATTTGAACATACATAGAAACTTTTAAAATCGTGACTTCCATACAATATTTCTACACAAAATCTTCATAACCATGTCAAGTTCATCATATACTCAAATATGAACAACAAAGACTATAGTACAAGAAATGCACAGAATACAATGCACGTGAACTATATCTTATCTCTTATACCCTTTAAGGAAGTAGCATTCAACCTGCAAAAACAAAAATACCTAACTGAAACGCAACATGGCCTTTACATTTCTTACCATTGGTTCCTGAAATCAAAATCTCTGTATAAAACATATCGTCATCCTTGTTATCTTTGACAAAACTAAGGTAACAAGTTGTTTTAAACTGGGTTTTTTGGTATCAGAAACCCACGGTTAATGAGATAATTTCTTGAAGGAAAAGGATGCTATACAATGTACATTAATTCAAAGAATGTCTTTTTAATGAAAAACAACAAATTTTAGATAATTCTACAGAATATTTGCACCTTGGACAATTACCTAAAATGAGTTTGCCAGGAACAAATAGATCAATCGACCAAGCAACTGATACGATTAATATTACACAATCCTCAGATCGGTTAAATTTAAAGAAATTGAATTTAAAAAAATATCTTTAGGATATTGAATATACTCAGAGATCAATTGTTGAGTTCAGCCGTCAAAAAATTAATTCGTATCTTTCAACACCTAATTAATAACCAGATTAGTTAATTAGTCTATTTTGTGTTAGAAAAATAATTTAAACTGTTTTAAAATATATGATGTGTTGTAGAGCGTGACGTTTGAATTTCAAAACTAAATTCCAGGTCAGAATACTTTGTTACACTAAATAATCTACTTCATGTAATCTAAAAGAAAGGTCATACGAGTAAATAAAAAGACGCAATTTACGAAGACAAATATGATTAGAAATGATATACGAAGGAACAGAAATATTTTTGCTAGCACACAAGGTTTTCGTAGATTTATTATCGGACACGAAGCGTCGGCGGCGCAGTTGTCAAGCTCTCGACCATCGCAGACTGTAATCTACACGTCCAGGTTCGAACCCCGCCACGCTCCAGGCTCCTCAATGGGTGATAAGTAAGATGGCTTGTGATTTCAAAGGCTACTTCTCTATTTTAGTTTAGGTCAAGTTAGTAAAACTATTGTCTATCATCAAATTGGCCAACAATGTTTCAACTAACCTAGTTTCGAGTATAGTGGAGTCGTACAGGACGCATGAAACGCAGGGCAGGCAAGGCAGGAAAAGATGAAATGACGAACAGGTACATTATCTAATTAATAAAAGGACATTTATAGTCGATAAGACTTTAGCCTTGACAGTCAAATGATGTGAGTTTATTACAAAATAGGTATAGAAAGAAGATAGAACTTAGCCAAGAATTAGCCATTTCATATTTGATGTTAAAATGTGTAATGTCAACTGTAATTAACCTTGGTAATGTTTGGAAAGGTTATGATTTACCGGAAATTTATTTAAAATATAGTTAATAAATATAAAAATATAATAAATCGTTTATTCGTGTAAGCACAAATCATAACAAATAACGAATTTAAAACAGGTTTTAAGTGTTTGAACGTTTAATGCAAACTTGTTTTTTGGGTTCCAATTATATTATTTCTGATACAAAACCCAATTGTGTAATACGTTCGTACTTTTATTATGATCCTGACTTCAGTTTAAACTAAAATCATACCATTAAATAGGCAATTTGAATTCTCAGACAGTTATTCATTGTGGTAGTCATACTTTAAAAAAAAAACAAACATATTTTAACTTGTGGTTATATCAAATAACAAATACTATAAATTTTCATGTTAGTATAATAGAAATATAATATACACAGCTCCATAGCGTAAGAAGTCGCAGGTTACATTCTTCAGCCTATATCTTACTCCGCCACATAAAAAATGGTGAAAAGGAAAATTAATCATTTTTTTTTAAAAACAGTGTCTGAAACACATTCAAGTCAATGGATATTAAATTCCTATCAACATAATATATCCATGTTGGTATTACCTAACCTATTATTATAAGTAGATACTTGTAAAAAAATCATCTCTATGAATATAGGATTTTCATTTAAAACATTTTTATTAAGTATTACTATTGAAATAAAGAAGTAAGTATATGATATGCGAATTCAAACATAACATCTTTAAGTATAATACGGACCCCGTTTGTAACAAACGGAGATAATATTTCAAAGATACTGGAACCGGTCAGTTTAAAATAACAGCTGTCGAATCTGAAACAAAAACAATCTTAGCTTTAAATTACAAATAAAAGTACTAAGTACTCACTTACCTTCGACCAACAACTTTCCTTTACAAAGTAACCGAGAATTATGATGTAAGTTGGTACTGTAATATATTTTATGTCGAACTTTTACAGTAATTAGGTTTCGATAACAGACGTCGACAGCAGTTGATTTGCAAGAGTGCAATTGCATTTGTCAAAGAAGAAATTAAAAAAAATATGTCATACGTCCTCGTGAGTTCTTTATTTAGGGGTAGTGACGTAGATTCACCTCCTCAAAAGCAAACTTGGAGAAACGCTCCGTGGCTGCGATAAACTATATTCTTGCAATTAAAATAAAATTATACAAAAGCAATAATACAGAAAAGCTCGTACCATTGCATACTTATATTGCAATTGCATAGTGTATAGTTACTTAAGTATCGTGTTATATAATTATATCGATAGATCAAAATCGGATTGCACTTTCAAAGTAGATAATGGTGTAAATTCATGATGACAATCTTGATATCGATAGTCTGGCGATGATTTCAACAACCTGCAAACCCTTTGATACCTATTTTCATAGATGATTCTTTTGCAGCCCTCGTTTCTTCCATACCGTCCTTGAGTTAAATAAATTTAGAGGTTATAATAAAAAATAAAGAAGCTTTATTTTTTTTACAGATCGCTATAGACGTATGTTAAATAGTATTGAAAAGATTGGTAGATCACCTAAATTTAAGTGAATATTAGATAGGTAATAAGTAACACGATTCGTCGCTGAATTATCAAAAGCAACAGACTTTAAAAGCTTAAATTGTAATTGGCTAACACGGTCACTTAACAACCTTCCTTTAGCAGCTGCAGTAGTAATTTTCCAACAGCTTTCTGATTGTCGAAATGCAATAATTACTAAACAAAATTTTGCTAATAACAAAAAATAGGCGCCGCAGTAAATCTCTAATGAGGTTCTAATGTAAAAATTGTCAATCACGAAAATCAATGACGTTTTGTAGAACTTTCACAGCGCTTCTTTCTTTTCAGTAATTTGAAGAGCATTTACTAAAAATTATCGCTAATTAGGTTCAAGATAACTGACCAAAATGACAAGGTTGCCTTTGCTTTTCTGTTAATTTCTTTATATTAATCTAATTTAAAATTATTTTTCCCCATAAGTATTTTTTTTTAATTTAGGCATATAATTTCCAAATTTAAAAATTAAACTGTAAATAAAGGTACAAAAAATAATTAAGAAATAGATACTTACGATGCAGCGAAGCTGTCACTTTATCGAAGAGATGGGGATTGTTGGAGAAAAATATACATATCACGTCTATACTTTATTTGTCTTTAAATTGACTCTACTGCTAACTCTAAACATCAATATTGTTTATTAGAAAAAGTGTATACGTAAAGATTGATAGGTTTTAAACAAAGACCCTGTGTAAGGTAAACATAAACTGCATGGAATAAAATTCATAGAAAACGAAAGTTACAAAATACCCGTAACAACATAATACTGAGGTTAATAACAAAATTAAAACCTCCTTTTATTTTATGCCTGTCAACTGATTGCAAATATAACCTGTAAAATAATATGTAGACAATTCAATAAAGTAAGAACCAATTAAACATATAGAACCTACAGATCCTAATATAAGCTTTGAAATCCATACAACTTAAACGACTAATTTCTTAAAATAACGACAAAAAGTTTAACAAAAGAAAACCGTACAGGTACACAAGAAAATTTAAATGGTAAAATAATTATCAATACATATTCTGAGTAGTTTAAGACTAGAAGCTACCAAGTGACGTCTTGTCGAATTTATAATTATTATTGAAGCGTTGACACAGAAAGCACTAACTACTTAAGCCATTCACATCCAATCTTACGAACTAACGGTGCAAGAACATCTATATATGAAGATCGTGATACACCAACTATTTCTTTTAAGAAAATGCCATAAAGGCAGTGGAAAGACGATGAAAGAGTGCCACTCTAAATGCGTCTTTAATTGAAAAAGACCATTTCATGTTGTATCAGAAGCGGAATCATTTAACAGTAAACTACACATTTAAAGCGTACGTATCATCTAAAAACTTCAGATTAGGCTTCATATTAATTAATGGGGAATGAAAAAAATCTACATCTACTATATTTTTTGTTCTTCTTTTATATAAAAAAGAAACAATGATATTTTAAAACAAAATTACTTGACGCAAGCGAAGATATAACTGGCCAATTAATTTTAATTATAGTTTAGAATAAATAGGTTACTTAGTTCAGCATTGTAAAATGTAAATAATCTGAAGTAATAATTTTTGATTAAAAAATGCAATGAATAAATTATGGAATTATTTAATTGACTTATTACATAGATTTAGGATAATATAAGAGGTAGAAACATAATTGATCATTTTATAATTAAGTATTAATTTGAATGACATAAAAAAGATAGACCAAAATTTCATATTCCAATATAATTTCAAAAATCCGTTTCATTTCAAGTAATCATAAAAAATATGACGGTTTTTTTTTTATTCTATTCATAATTATTACGAATTTACCTTGTGTTTAAAGCTCCCAAAATCTTATGAAAGATTTATGTCGATTTAAAAATTGGTCAAAAATTTTATACAAAGTGACAGGAGCTAGTTAATTTTAGTTTAAGTTAATTTTAGGCGGACAATATTTTAAGAAAAAAAAAGGGGAAAGTTTCTTTAATCCATGAGCATCGTTCTAAAATATGAATTAAAACTTTCAAAAATATTAATATTCTCGAATATAATTTATGCATAATAATATTCAAAGAACCTTATTTAGTGAATTGTTAAACATTAGAAGTAATTATTTACAGAGGCGGTTTTTGTTTTTATATTTATCAAAAAAAAAATCATCCTTACAGTAAGGATGAAGGAAGGTTAATTCCGAACTGTCTCAATTTGAGAATTTTCAAAAATAACAAAAGCCTTTTTCAGTCTTCTGCGGTCTTTTTTTCCCGCTTTCAAAATGGAAAACATGGTCAAAGATTAAGTATGATTATAAATTAGGCCTAAATATGAAATACCAATGTCAATATTACAGAAAAACAGTAAAATAGAATATGCTTCATTGACGGCGTTGTATCGTAATGCTATGCATTGTCGGACGGAGAAAGCAGAAAGGAAATTGCAGCGTAAAATAATATATTATAATTTAGTTACAACGTACTTTTGTATCAAAAGAACATATATTGAATTTAACTTTAGAAGTTGACTTAAAGTCGAAAAATGTAACTAAGATTAGGTGTCCAAGACATACATTATATTGGCTTACATAAATAAGTGTGAGAAGGTAAGAGAGAATTAAAAAGGAACATGCGTTTTTCACTATACTCACTTCTAAATCATTGAAATGCAACAAAATCGCGAGTCAAGTTTAGTTCAAAGTATATAAAACACAAATGAATTTATAGTATCAGTTTTTATACTAATTTCAAATCTACTGGACCCATAAACCATCCTTGGCTTTCCGGGGCTTTGAAATCACGTTTGGGATTAAATAACAGCGGAGGGCTTATATGGAATTGAGTTTAACCTAAGAAGAAATATGTGTATATTAGCGAAAAAAGTTACACAACACCAAGTTTGTTCTAACGCTACAGTAACATTAATACGAGTTTCCTACTAACATCAAAACATCAAGAATATCTTATAAATACTACATAAATGGGACATGCGTTTGCGCAGTCACAGCTGTCGTATTTGCGTGAAATTTCAGAGTGCAGTAAGACTTCTATTGACGCATTCATTATCGGTCTACTAGAGGCCTAGGCAAGATCACCATGCCTGTGTAATTCACAGAACCAGCGCCCTGGGCGGTTACCAAGTCACTACCTACCCTAACGGCAGCACTGGATTTTATCGTTATCCTTGTCTTTTCGACGACAATGAGTGGGATATAAATGTCATACAAGTTAGTGTGAATACACAATGACTTTAAATCCCGTAGATATTTTGTTCAGGATAACATTTAAATGTTTCTAACAAAGAGGATATTTAACACCGATAATACGACATATATTTAAGCAGTATCCTATCCTACGACGTATTAATATTTTTTCCTATTCTACTTGTTTAAAATAAATGTAACAAAATAATTGTACTTAATATTTTCGTTCACTGTAAAATAAAATAATATTTATCTAAAAAGTGTAAATTTTAAATGTACTTCTGTATACGTTTTGAACATTTTTCCTAAAGTATAGAGAACTGTCAGAGATATAGAGTTGATTGTTTTATTTTTAATATAAATTCAGCTAAATTTCAATTACTATTTGTACTGTACCCTTTGAAATGGATCGTGCTCGTGTTCTGATATATTTACAAAAATTGTATCTTAACATATAACTACGATAAGAAAAATTATTAAAAATATATTTTAACCATAACCAAAACTTATCAGAAAGAACCAAAAAAAGGATGAATGTATTTAATTCTAATTCTATGGCACATCAATCTACTTTTCTACACAACGATATAACATTAAAAACCACTACAGCTACTACTACAAATATCAAGTGCCAATGAGTTTTAACTTGAAGTAAAACCTACGTAAGACACGAACAGTGTCTCGTACATAGCACTCGATTCAATTCTTGGAATACCAATAGCCTGGCTCAATTACCGGCACAAATTACGTAAAGACATTTCTAATCTTGATTCCTTCTCAGTGTTATAATCTCATTCGATGTGAGAAATTGAGATAATTTGCTAGTTTTTTTTTTTACCACAAGTATAAGGTGTCAAATACATATGCTGCACATAAATTATGTCTTTAAGTTAGCATATGAAGCGTGCAGTTGTCTTTTTTTATTCCAATGACTGGCAACTCTATAAAAAGTCAAATCAACAACACTACGCATGCTTTGCGCATACGTATTTGAAGAATTATCGATATTTTCTAATACTTGTTGCTTTCTGTATTTCTGGTAGGTACTTTTGTCTACGTTAGAATATTCATGCAGTTCGCTATTATTATTCCATTTATTTCATGCACTACAGCTGACACAAGTTTTAGAACTGTCAAATCTATAAAATAGGCATTTTTAATATATTTTTATAAACATTCTTAAAGTAAAAAAAAAATAGGTTATCCAGAGTTTAGTACAAAAATATATTTTTTAAAACATATTCACTCGGTTCTGAATCCTAATAATTAAAATAATTAATTATAACAAAAAGACGGAACTGTTATTCACACGTTGTATTGCATACAAACGTTATCCTTAGGTAGAATTATTTACACGGTAACCTAATATGTAACAGAAATAATAACAAATATAATAACCAATAGGGTTTTATCAACACAAAAATTTATAAATGTCTTAACAAAATCTTTAAACTAAAACAATATTTTAAATAGTGAAACCTGGTGACATATAATACTCCGAAGTTTTTTTGATTAATTATTTAAATATTATGGCAAGCACAGCAGCAACCTCAAAGTTAAATCGAGATATTGTTGGAAAGGTTAAACAGACAAAGGAGATAGCTTTTTTGTGCCCACACAATATTGTAACGTATAATTTTCAAATAATACTTGTAATTGAAAAAAAAATATAATTTATTTTTTGTAAAGTCTAAATTCAATCATGATTTTTTTTATTAACATTGCGGTGCAATATATTTAGATATGGTTGATAACCTCAAAATAAATGATAATTTAGTCATTTCAGTGTTGTCCTCTTTAAACCCTTTTTTAATCTAGAATTTATGTGCTTCTGTTTATCACTGGTATCTGTGGGCTTAATTCCCATACAAAAAATGTCTCCTTTGTGCGATTATAAGGTTTTTTATTCAATCCAAGTTTCACTATTTAAACAAAATAAAAAAAATAAGTTAATGTAACATATGTCTAAAAGTGTGCGTACTAATTGTTCGCGTTTAAAAACACGGCACCCTGTTATCTTTACATATAAGTAGGAAAATATTAAAAATCAAACTATTTACATAAAAGGTTATTGTCAGAGTTACCTAGTGAATATGTAGTCAATCTTAACTAAAACAACCTACATAATAAATAAATCTAAATAATATAAACAAAGTTTTGAGAAAAACAAACGTCTTATCAAATTTGAGCAAAAGTTGCCAGGTTATTTTTTAAAAACATCCCGCCAAATTACAGTATAAAACTTCTTCAGTATAATACTCGCTATATATTAAATTATAATATAATATAATATTATAAATTACTGATTTAATGGAACAGAGAAGTTTGTTCTAACCATCGTGAATATAGTTTTAATAATTCTAATTTTTTTTCTAGTAGTAAGTTCACACTGTAGCTAAATGCCCATTAACATTTATTTAGTTCTAGCCAAAGTCGTTAGCGATTCGTGATTTTTGTAAATGTTTAGAAGCTCACAACTAGCTCTAATATGTGAAGTTGGCATGTGGGTTTGCATTGTCTATAGAGTGAATCACAAAGCGCAGCAGCTAAGCGTGATTGGACCAGCATATTCTAGTAAATGTATACAAAAATCACGAATCGCTAATAGCTTGCGCTCAAACTAAACAAAGCGTCAAATGAGTCTAATTCATACCAGAAATTCACTTTAAGTGCTTGCTTGTAAATTCATAGCGAGTATAATACTAAACAATATTTGATATTTCCCTCCAACTTATTTACCAATCTGGTAAGTTTACTGTTTTGGTATATTTTATCAAGTATACATTACAATGTATGTATATGTTATCACCTATGCCAGTCAGTCTCACATACACTTTACTATCAGAATGCTTTTATACCAAAATATCTACAAAGTTAGTTTTGGATATAATTTCAAAAATTTATCATCGTTTAAGATCTTTGGTTTTTCTACTACTTTGGTAAGTCTATGGTTAGTTTCCGTAACGACTATACCATTAAAAATTGAACAGAAATTGACATTATGTTTAAACGATTGATAATTTGTTACAAAAGAATTCTGATATATCACTCTGCCGTGTGAAAGAAGACCAAGTCTTCGTTATTAAAAGAAAATAACAAAAAATAGCGCGATCGCGCGTAAATTCGACAAGTATCACACCACTTTTTTATTTATTTTTTCATATTTTTTTATATAAAATGAATTTAAAGCCGATCAGGTAACACACACCACAGTCTTTTCCAAACATCTTAGACAACTGCATAGGTTTAAATCAATTCATTCGGTAAAATTGTGATTTTTTATATCATGTTATAAATGTATGAAGTTTACATAGTTTATTTGAAGAAACCACTATGTTGTACATACGGATAGTACTGGTAATATTGATAATGTTGGTAATATTGGTAATTTTGGTAATATTGGTGCTGTTGGTAATATTGATAATATTGGTAATGATAATAGTATGCATTAGCGGGCACTATAATAGGTTGAGGTTGCATAAAAGGGTGTACAACCGGTTGCACCATCCCAACAGAAGTATACCAAGAAAAGTTGGTAACTTGATATGCTAGTGGATGGGGTTGTGCTCTAAATCTTTGTACCATCGCCTGATGCTAGGCTACTTCATAGGTCATTCTATGACCGGCATAAACTTTAGCCATCAGCAAGCCAGGATTTCGCTCTTTAAAGCTGAAATAAAACGCGCTACATAAATAAGCATTAGTTTAATATTAGCAAGCAAATATGTGATTTAGCTCTCTATTATCTATTTAAATATTATAATTGTTTAATTATTTGTTTTATGAATTAATAAAATGAAAGTTTAAATCGATAAATTAATAAGAATTTAAAAGCAGCAAGCTAAAATACTTACACTATACCCCTTTGTGCAAGCCTTTTCTGTACGGCGGGTTTTATTCTTGGCAGACCAGGGCTGTGCAAACCACGGCCCGTTATGAAATACAATGTCATATATTTGACACTCTTTTTTCCTTTTATCTCCCGTAGTCTATGTATATTAGAGTCAAGGAACAGATCGAGGCCTTCCATTGCTTCTCTAACCCGTAAATGGTGCAAATCCATTGTCGCCGTGTAATCATTTTCTGACGTTCCCACCTAAAATATTACACAAAATAGGTATTCATTTACAGATTAGGTATTCGAAAACCGTTACTTTTTTATTACGAAAGTTTAAACAATTTAATACCCAAAAGCTTATCAATGAAGGAGTTTATTGTAAAAGTAGCGGTTGCCAGTCACTTTGCGTAAAAAGGTCAGCGAAGAACCCGAACACAGCCAAATTTTTTTTTTGTAATAAGTATCGCAAATAAAATATAAATACTTTTTTTATAATACATACACACTTTGCAATTTTATTTATTGTGTGTACATAGATAAATTTGAGGCAATAATGGAAGTGTGTGTCCGCGAAACCGCGTTTGTTCCGGTTTTTGACGGGACTTTAACTGTAATGTAGCTGTTGCGTATGCGGAAATATAATATTATAATACTACTTTTTATTCTGCGCCGAAGAGGTTAATCAGATAATAGATAAGAAATATAAAATATTTTTAATCTTATCATTTCTACTTTTATATAACACAAAATTTATCGATCATATTTCGCATAGATGAATTCTTTTAAATATATAATAGTATATAAATTTAACATGTTTTATAATTTTTAGTTGTGTCATCCAACGCGTCGAAACTTGGCTGGATTTCAGATTTTATTTACTATATTTCATTTTAAAAGAAAAAAAAAATGACATAACACAATGACATCTCAAAACTTGTTATATGTTTATCTATTCGTTACGTTTAAACAAGATTCTTTAAAAGACAACGAAGAATGTAAAAACATTTATTTATCAATGCTGTTTTAATGTACATAGTTTTGTATATAACCTTGAATATAACATTTAAATATCAATTACTTAATTAATTTCTACCTCGTTACCTCTTTTCCTGCTAAACATATTAATACGTGAAGCAACAAATTTGTACATGTTTTGAAGGAAATTGCACAAACGGATGAATGTGAAATTTGACACAGGTTATGTGGTAAAGAAGTGAAAGATATTTTTATCAAAATAAATAAAAAGAAAACCTTAATCTCATTAATATAATAAATGGGAAAGATGGATAGATGTATGTTAATAGGCAACTCTGGCTCAACAAATCTCGATAAAAATTGGCATAGGTATAAAACATTGTAAAACGTAGTCTAAAAGAACAAATAGGCTACTTATTAATTTTAAACCTGCGAACGGAGTCGCTGGCAATAGCTAGTTGTAGTTATATATTTACCTGTATGAGAGCTGCTACAGCCAAAGAGTTTGCATGATCATATCCCTGTGTATGCATCGCCGCGATGTCTGAATAGTATCTGGCGACTTGCATGTTACCGTTTGACATATTCTCACGAATTTTCTGGTATACCCTGAAATATACGATGAAAATCAAAATTCTAAAGAAAAAAGAGAAACAAATATGGTACATTATGAAGGTAAAGTATTCAGTACTAAAGTATTAAGTACTAAGACTGAGTTTCATTTTCATGACGTTTGTATTATTTCGGGGACTCCCCCTATACTGAACGACCGAGTTAATGCCCAGAGAAAATGCACCTTAAGGAAGTAATCACAGCTAATAAATATTTTATTTAGTAATTTGTCAAAATTAATATGCAAAATTTGGCGTAGTTTATCTAATTTCTGCGCTAGATTAAAAATGAAGTAAAATTACTTACTGATTCCTTCTTGTTAAATGCATCTCAGCTTGATTGCGAAAACGTTCGAACAATTTCATATCAACTTTTTTTCCGCTTGCTATAAACGGCGGTTCAGTCTGTGATAATTGCTGTTAATAAAAAAAATATAATATATAAAACACGGTGTTTTCATGACTTTAATTGTAAAAAAAAATTACTAATAACTTTCCATTATGAGACTATTGTTACAAATCAAGAAGTCCATAAAAAAATCTCGTATGACAAACCTTTGCGAATTATAATTATAACTGCTTTGGAAACATAGGGACAGCAGTTAATATTGAATTGTTTGAGTAATTTTCATTCTAAAAGAGGCCTGCACTGAAAAATACGCCTAACAGCTACTGACTTCTACAATCGAACTCACTTTTTTACATTCATTGCGTAGTTTCTCCCGGTGTTCCGTTCCTCTAGCCATTATGAAATCTCTTAATCCGTTTTCCCTTTCCAGTATCTCCGATTTTCCAGTCGATAATAAAAGTCCCTAGAAAATTTAACACAATGTAGATGATGTTAATAATATGAAAAACTAGTTGTCGCCCGCGACTACATACGCGCATTTAAAAAAACCTAAATGAGTAGCCTGTGTTGTATGGAAAATTTTTGCGTGATCCGTTCAATCGTTCTGAAGACACCTTCAAACAAACATCCATCCATCCATCCATTTAAACATTCGCATTTATAATATTAGTACGAAGAAAATTCATCAAATAACACACCTCTACAGTATTATTAAAATTGTTATCATGAGCAATTAGTACTTCGGACAAATATTGTGGATGCATATCTGGAAATAAGTTGTTCAAATTTTCTCGTGTAATTCTAGCCGCCAAATCCAATGTCTTATCCTTATTCCAATCAGAGATGACTTTGTTTTGCCAAGATAGTGATAATTCAGTGTCCATTAAATCTTCTAAATCAGATGTTGTCGGCTCCGTTGGCGTGTTTAATTCGAATTCCTGCCTCTCTAACTCCCTGAAACAATATTAATGATTTTCACCAATACCAGTAGTCATTACTAAAATATACCAAAACTAGTATAAATAAACACATGCCAGCTAGTTTATTTCTTATATTAATTAATTAATGAATCAATAAAAAAACTTGTAATCTGAATACTAACCTAGCTATTTCTTCATCTTGTTGTATCATTAATTCAGTTTCCTTATATTTCGCCTCTGATTGGTTAATATAGGATTCCATCCAAAAAGCATTAATTTCATTTAGCAAGGACTCCGGCATGTTAACTATAGGTGATACATATTCAGGATAATTCATATCATCTCTCCCAAAATGCTCATCTAATTTCGAAATAAAATCCCAACTCAAATTGACATTTACAGTATTTTCAGATTTAGGGAAATTGTTTTCGCTTTCGTCACTATTGCTTCCATTTACCAAAGCAATTTCATTTGTTTGAATTTCCATGAGCGCATTGGAAGTACTTGGTACTGCATAGTCAGGACTTTGTGTACTGCTAGGAACTTCTGCGTTATCCACCTTAATATCTTCTTGATTTACTGTAACATCCGGCCGAATTCCTTGACGCTGATTTCTTATCTTTAAGCAATGTTTCGAATAGTGGTTTTCAGATATAACAACGTTTTTCTCTATTTGTCTCTTTAAATTAACATGATATTCAGATGTGTTTGCCTTTTTACCTTTTCTAGATGTTAAAGTAACATCGGTCGAGTTTACTAATAATTGATCTGTGTTCATGCTTGTGCTCGGTTGCGAATTATCACATGGAATCTTATTTATTGTTTTGTCTGAGATCTGATCAGCTTCAGCGCATTGGCTACTTTTAGAATCAACATCAGCATCACCATGTTTTGAAGTTATCTTAACAGCGCAAGAGTTTTCTTCGTCACTATCAGACGAGTCCTCACTATCAGACGAATCATCACTTTTTACTTGTGGAAATACACTATTAGCCACGTTATCAAGCATAAGTTCCGAAGCCCATTGAACATTACCTTGGCAAATGTCTAATACATTCTTCAAATCTTTTTTGCGAATATTCTTAAATGTATCCCTGAATATTGCAAATTTCATTTTTTTTTCGCGATCCTCAAACACTTCTGCTAGTGTTTCTTCATCAGTCATGGTACTCATATCTAACATTCTCTTTTCGGGAATTTTTTCTTTATCGAGAGGCATGTAATAAAGATTTATATTTCTCGGTACTGCGCTTAAAACTTTAGAAGCTTTGTTTACATCAGAAACATTCATACCACCAAGGTCTGTGGAAGTGCCGCTACTAACTTTTTCGACTACAATTAAGGGTATTTCTTCGTCTACCTTACTGTTATCATCCCATGGTTGCATAAACATGTCGATTTTACTCCAATCATGGCATTTGGCTAACAAATTATCTGTGTCTGGTTTGGTATCTTCTAAGCTTCTCTTAAATTTGTTCAATTTACTTCGTGGTGGCTTTGAATTTTCCAAAACCTCATTCTCACACATAACTTCCTTTCTATTACCAGTTTTTTGATCTCCAGCCGGGTCGTCTTCCCACTTTTCGTTTGATTCCCAAGCTTCATAAATTTTTTCAAGTTCTTCTATTTGCACATTTGGTTCTGTGTGCTGCTCTAAAGTATTGTCAATTTGATTATCTTCTTTTAATGTGTCTTTCGTATTTGAAAAATCATCGTTATTTTCAGTGATGTTCTGCGTTTCTTCATCAGAACTTGAAGAGCGAGGTGGATTATCTATCTTTTCTTTATTTTGAACAGTCATATTATCGGGACTGGTATTACAATTATGTTCTGAATGTTCAACGCTAGAGACGGCGTTACCATTAGAATTAGAATGTTCAGTGGGGACCGTTTGCATTGGTATAATAGGAAAATTTCTCAAAACAGGTGGAATCAAATGATTTGGATAAGACAACTTATAAGAAGTCATCAATGTTTCAGCACTAATACCATCTCGAAAGTTGCTAAGCATTCTTTTAATGGTAGCCAATGGCACATTATGAATATTTTTACGTGATAATGTATTTGCTTTCTTTGCCCAAGAAGTATTTGGCTGTACGATTTCTATCAAATATCCATTATTTACCCCATCTCTGAGGTAGGGCTCCATTTCCCATACTTCAATATTTGTATTATCAATTATAACAGGACTCACGCCTCGCTTCATTGCTGATCTAGCTTTAGTATGATTCCAAATATGTGCATCCTGTAGCTTCATTCTGTCATATTGATAAAAACCTTTTATGAAAAAATAGTCATCAGCTGAAAAAATGTGCATAGAGAAATCACATTTGGGACCGCCAATAGTTGCTTCTAGAATTTTTCTAGCCAAATATGTTTTCCCACTTCCTGGAACACCTCTCATAATTATTAATATTCGGCTACCATTATTATGATGCGTTAGAATTTGTTTTATTTGAGTTGTCCAGAAGTTCAAATCTGATTTGGGAATAGTATTTAACTTATTATTGGTATGTCTGTTCGGCTTGGCGCCACTTTGTGCTGCCCCTGAGTAACTGACATTAGACTGAGCCATATTTCCCTCTGAACTTGGGTTATGAGGTTCAATATTATTTTCAATGTTTTGAGACTCCCCTAATGGTGTTCCATTTTGGGGATCACTTTCAGTAATATTTTGTGCAGTGTTACTATCATTGCTATTAATATCAAGTGATTGTGTCTGTGGTATAATTGTGGGTTGATGAACCTCCACATTATTTTCAACATCTGGTGGTTGTGCTTCATTTTCATTTGTCATATTCATGATGGCATTTGCAGATTGATCTACTGTAAAGGAAAAGTATAAAACCATAGTGTATTAACTTATTAATAAAAAATTTTATTATCACAGTATTTAACTTTTTTACATATGATTGAGTTTAGATAAGCATTAAAATGAGATAAATAAAGATTGTCACAGTATACAAGCATTTGTTGCATAATGTAAAAAAAATCGCAGCTGCTTTCGCATTCATATTATCCATGAGTTTACACACCTGTAATATTAACATAAAACATGTTGTGATGAGAAAGGATACAAAAA